>NC_084731.1:100434778-100528018 GCF_033978785.1 Entelurus aequoreus | reverse complement strand
GTTGAGTTAGGTGAGTCCTGTATGGGAGCTTGAGCAGGTTGAGTTAGGTGAGTCCTGTATGGGAGCTTGAGCAGGTTGAGTTAGGTGAGTCCTGTATGGGAGCTTGAGCAGGTTGAGTTAGGTGAGTCCTGTATGGGAGCTTGAGCAGGTTGAGTTAGGTGAGTCCTGTATGGGAGCTTGAGCAGGTTGAGTTAGGTGAGTCCTGTATGGGAGCTTGAGCAGGTTGAGTTAGGGTGAGTCCTGTATGGGAGCTTGAGCAGGTTGAGTTAGGTGAGTCCTGTATGGGAGCTTGAGCAGGTTGAGTTAGGTGAGTCCTGTATGGGAGCTTGAGCAGGTTGAGTTAGGTGAGTCCTGTATGGGAGCTTGAGCAGGTTGAGTTAGGTGAGTCCTGTATGGGAGCTTGAGCAGGTTGAGTTAGGTGAGTCCTGTATGGGAGCTTGAGCAGGTTGAGTTAGGTGAGTCCTGTATGGGAGCTTGAGCAGGTTGAGTTAGGTGAGTCCTGTATGGGAGCTTGAGCAGGTTGAGTTAGGTGAGTCCTGTATGGGAGCTTGAGCAGGTTGAGTTAGGTGAGTCCTGTATGGGAGCTTGAGCAGGTTGAGTTAGGTGAGTCCTGTATGGGAGCTTGAGCAGGTTGAGTTAGGTGAGTCCTGTATGGGAGCTTGAGCAGGTTGAGTTAGGTGAGTCCTGTATGGGAGCTTGAGCAGGTTGAGTTAGGTGAGTCCTGTATGGGAGCTTGAGCAGGTTGAGTTAGGTGAGTCCTGTATGGGAGCTTGAGCAGGTTGAGTTAGGTGAGTCCTGTATGGGAGCTTGAGCAGGTTGAGTTAGGATGAGTCCTGTATGGGAGCTTGAGCAGGTTGAGTTAGGTGAGTCCTGTATGGGAGCTTGAGCAGGTTGAGTTAGGTGAGTCCTGTATGGGAGCTTGAGCAGGTTGAGTTAGATGAGTCCTGTATGGGAGCTTGAGCAGGTTGAGTTAGGTGAGTCCTGTATGGGAGCTTGAGCAGGTTGAGTTAGGTGAGTCCTGTATGGGAGCTTGAGCAGGTTGAGTTAGGTGAGTCCTGTATGGGAGCTTGAGCAGGTTGAGTTAGGTGAGTCCTGTATGGGAGCTTGAGCAGGTTGAGTTAGGTGAGTCCTGTATGGGAGCTTGAGCAGGTTGAGTTAGGTGAGTCCTGTATGGGAGCTTGAGCAGGTTGAGTTAGGTGAGTCCTGTATGGTAGCTTGAGCAGGTTGAGTTAGGTGAGTCCTGTATGGGAGCTTGAGCAGGTTGAGTTAGGTGAGTCCTGTATGGGAGCTTGAGCAGGTTGAGTTAGGTGAGTCCTGTATGGGAGCTTGAGCAGGTTGAGTTAGATGAGTCCTGTATGGGAGCTTGAGCAGGTTGAGTTAGGTGAGTCCTGTATGGGAGCTTGAGCAGGTTGAGTTAGATGAGTCCTGTATGGGAGCTTGAGCAGGTTGAGTTAGGTGAGTCCTGTATGGGAGCTTGAGCAGGTTGAGTTAGATGAGTCCTGTATGGGAGCTTGAGCAGGTTGAGTTAGATGAGTCCTGTATGGGAGCTTGAGCAGGTTGAGTTAGGTGAGTCCTGTATGGGAACTTGAGCAGGTTGAGTTAGGTGAGTCCTGTATGGGAGCTTGAGCAGGTTGAGTTGGGTGAGTCCTGTATGGGAGCTTGAGCAGGTTGAGTTAGGTGAGTCCTGTATGGGAACTTGAGCAGGTTGAGTTAGGTGAGTCCTGTATGGGAGCTTGAGCAGGTTGAGTTAGGTGAGTCCTGTATGGGAGCTTGAGCAGGTTGAGTTAGGTGAGTCCTGTATGGGAGCTTGAGCAGGTTGAGTTAGGTGAGTCCTGTATGGGAGCTTGAGCAGGTTGAGTTGGGTGAGTCCTGTATGGGAGCTTGAGCAGGTTGAGTTGGGTGAGTCCTGTATGGGAGCTTGAGCAGGTTGAGTTAGGTGAGTCCTGTATGGGAGCTTGAGCAGGTTGAGTTAGATGAGTCCTGTATGGGAGCTTGAGCAGGTTGAGTTAGGTGAGTCCTGTATGGGAGCTTGAGCAGGTTGAGTTAGGTGAGTCCTGTATGGGAGCTTGAGCAGGTTGAGTTAGGTGAGTCCTGTATGGTAGCTTGAGCAGGTTGAGTTAGGTGAGTCCTGTATGGGAGCTTGAGCAGGTTGAGTTAGGTGAGTCCTGTATGGGAGCTTGAGCAGGTTGAGTTAGGTGAGTCCTGTATGGGAGCTTGAGCAGGTTGAGTTAGATGAGTCCTGTATGGGAGCTTGAGCAGGTTGAGTTAGGTGAGTCCTGTATGGGAGCTTGAGCAGGTTGAGTTAGATGAGTCCTGTATGGGAGCTTGAGCAGGTTGAGTTAGGTGAGTCCTGTATGGGAGCTTGAGCAGGTTGAGTTAGGTGAGTCCTGTATGGGAGCTTGAGCAAGGTGAGTTAGGTGAGTCCTGTATGGGAACTTGAGCAGGAGTCTCAGCAGTTGTTAGTGAAGCATGAAAGTATCACATTGAATCTACTTTTCTGTTCTTAGCTAAATCCTCTCTTTGTTTTGTGACAGGTATAGCTCTCAGTGTCCTGCCCATGTATCTGGGAGAGATCTCCCCAAGGTACATCAGAGGCTTTATTGGCCAGTTCAACTCCATCCTCATCTGTCTGGGAGTGTTTACTGGTCAGGTGTTGGGCCTGCCTGAGCTCCTGGGACAGGTAAGTTTCAACTTATACACCTTTTTAACACCCTGAGGTATTGTGTAGCTTTGGAAAACAACTTTTATTGTGTAGCTTTGGAAACAACTTTTATTGTGTGACTTTGGAAAACAACTTTTATTGTGTGACTTTGGAAAACAACTTTTATTGTGTGACTTTGGAAAACAACTTTTATTGTGTGACTTTGGAAAACAACTTTTATTGTGTGACTTTGGAAAACAACTTTTATTGTGTGACTTTGGAAAACAACTTTTATTGTGTGACTTTGGAAAAAAACTTTTATTGTGTGACTTTGGAAAACAACTTTTATTGTGTGACTTTGGAAAACAACTTTTATTGTGTGACTTTGGAAAACAACTTTTATTGTGTGACTTTGGAAAACAACTTTTATTGTGTGACTTTGGAAAACAACTTTTATTGTGTGACTTTGGAAAACAACTTTTATTGTGTGACTTTGGAAAACAACTTTTATTGTGTGACTTTGGAAAACAACTTTTATTGTGTGACTTTGGAAAACAACTTTTATTGTGTGACTTTGGAAAACAACTTTTATTGTGTGACTTTGGAAAACAACTGCTCCACACTCAAATCACACACACTGACAACAACCATGCAAAAGAAATCAAGTCTTCAGTTTTAAGCAAAAACAACCTTTCTTACTTATTGGTGTCTGTTCTTGTGTATTTGGGATCTGCATAAGTCTTGAAAATGTGAAATGAAAAGGTGTGTCAAACCGTGGACTTTGGGTTGTTCGTTTTCCCGAGTTGCAAGGAAGGTTGGAGCGGGCAAGGCGTGAAGGTATATACATGATTTAATAATTACTATAAAAAGTGTAAACAAAAGGCGGAAGTACAAAAACTTGGCTAATGAAACAAAAACTGCACAAAGGCAGAAACTATGGACATAAAACAAATAAACACTTACTATGACGTGATGGACTATGGTATCCAGAGTGTCAGGGGTACCAGATAGCAAGGAGGTATGTCGCCAGGCCGACTGGCTGGCAAAAATGGGCTGAAATAATACAGACATGATTAGTGACAGGTGCGTGAGTGCATAACGTGTGACAGGTGAAAACTAATGAGTAGTCATGGAAACAAAACAAGCAAGAGTGCACAACCAGGAACTAAAAAGAGTCCAAAAATCAAACCAAACCTAACCAAAACAAAACATGATCACACAGACATGACAAGGTGGAGATATTTACACAACTATATTGCCTTCCTTCATACTTCCTCCCACAGAGATATTTACACAACTATATTGCCTTCCTTCATACTTCCTCCCACAGAGATGTTTACACAACTATATTGCCTTCCTTCATACTTCCTCCCACAGAGATATTTACACAACTATATTGCCTTCCTTCATACTTCCTCCCACAGAGATATTTACACAACTATATTGCCTTCCTTCATACTTCCTCCCACAGAGATATTTACACAACTATATTGCCTTCCTTCATACTTCCTCCCACAGAGATATTTACACAACTATATTGCCTTCCTTCATACTTCCTCCCACAGAGATATTTACACAACTATATTGCCTTCCTTCATACTTCCTCCCACAGAGATGTTTACACAACTATATTGCCTTCCTTCATACTTCCTCCCACAGAGATATTTACACAACTATATTGCCTTCCTTCATACTTCCTCCCACAGAGATATTTACACAACTATATTGCCTTCCTTCATACTTCCTCCCACAGAGATATTTACACAACTATATTGCCTTCCTTCATACTTCCTCCCACAGAGATATTTACACAACTATATTGCCTTCCTTCATACTTCCTCCCACAGAGATATTTACACAACTATATTGCCTTCCTTCATACTTCCTCCCACAGAGATATTTACACAACTATATTGCCTTCCTTCATACTTCCTCCCACAGAGATATTTACACAACTATATTGCCTTCCTTCATACTTCCTCCCACAGAGATATTTACACAACTATATTGCCTTCCTTCATACTTCCTCCCACAGAGATATTTACACAACTATATTGCCTTCCTTCATACTTCCTCCCACAGAGATATTTACACAACTATATTGCCTTCCTTCATACTTCCTCCCACAGAGATATTTACACAACTATATTGCCTTCCTTCATACTTCCTCCCACAGAGATATTTACACAACTATATTGCCTTCCTTCATACTTCCTCCCACAGAGATATTTACACAACTATATTGCCTTCTTTCATACTTCCTCCCACAGAGATATTTACACAACTATATTGCCTTCCTTCATACTTCCTCCCACAGAGATGTTTACACAACTATATTGCCTTCCTTCATACTTCCTCCCACAGAGATGTTTACACAACTATATTGCCTTCCTTCATACTTCCTCCCACAGAGATATTTACACAACTATATTGCCTTCCTTCATACTTCCTCCCACAGAGATATTTACACAACTATATTGCCTTCCTTCATACTTCCTCCCACAGAGATATTTACACAACTATATTGCCTTCCTTCATACTTCCTCCCACAGAGATGTTTACACAACTATATTGCCTTCCTTCATACTTCCTCCCATAGAGATATTTACACAACTATATTGCCTTCCTTCATACTTCCTCCCACAGAGATGTTTACACAACTATATTGCCTTCCTTCATACTTCCTCCCACAGAGATATTTACACAACTATATTGCCTTCCTTCATACTTCCTCCCACAGAGATATTTACACAACTATATTGCCTTCCTTCATACTTCCTCCCACAGAGATATTTACACAACTATATTGCCTTCCTTCATACTTCCTCCCACAGAGATATTTACACAACTATATTGCCTTCCTTCATACTTCCTCCCACAGAGATGTTTACACAACTATATTGCCTTCCTTCATACTTCCTCCCACAGAGATATTTACACAACTATATTGCCTTCCTTCATACTTCCTCCCACAGAGATGTTTAGAATTTGCCCAAATTCTGATGTTTTTCCAATCGGTGACATTAGCGGATATCTCCATATATGGTACAGATTTAGCCAAAGTACTTTTACGCGAGTCCGCCATTTTCGTGAATAAGCTCCTTCTTTTTGGCTATCCCCTTGCTGCGGGGCAGACTGGCTCGTACATGCACACGCGTCCTCCGCTGTTGCCATTTCTAAAACAAAGTAGCGCATACTTCTAACTTATATCCGTCAGTAGACTCGCTATGGAGGCGCTAAAAACTACAACATGGGTGACGGGGAGAGGACGCTGTCGAAGTGGAGGCACGTAAATAAGAAAGCAGCTTGAAAACGGTCAGTAAAACATAACCTAAGCACACTTTTGAACAAAGACCAATAAAATGTTTGTATTTTTATAAGTGAAACAATAAAATACTGTGGAAACATGAGTTGTACGGTATACCGCTACTAGTATAGTATCCCGGTACTAATGAATCAAAAACAATACTATACTCTGTTTGAAAAGTACCGCTTCCCGGGCATGACGGTGCGTCATCGTCACGTGGTGACATTGCTGCTTTTACCAGCAGAGGAGCATGTTTGGCAGCGCACACACACAGAGTACTTACAAGCAGACACAGTGTGTAGACAGAAAAGGGAGAATGGATGCATTTTGGTGTAAAAAGTAAAGATAAAGGTGAAGTTATAACACTGAAACACCCTCAGGAAGAGCTGCTTTAACACATGGCTAGCTAGCTAGTGGCTAACATCCATCCGCAGTGCTTTAGCTACTTCTAAATCACTAATCCTGGTCTCCATGGTGACAAATAAAGTAAGTTTCTTACAAGTAAGATGCTTCACTACACAGCGTAGGAGGATACAATAGCTCACTGGCGTCACCGCTAACAAAAGCTAGCGTGCCTGAATGCAAACAATTGCCATAGGTGGATCTACACTTGACATCCACTGAAATGATACCAAGTACAATAGCATATCTAGTCGATACTACTACGATAACATTGATATTTTTTTTATCACACATTCTTTTTTTCCTTTTAAAAAAAAATCATATAATGTTTATAAAGTCAGTAAATATGTCCCTGGACACATGAGGACTTTAAATATGACCAATGTATGATCCTGTAACTACTTGGTATCGTACTGATACCTACATTTGTGGTATCATCCAAAACTAATGTCAAGTATCAAAGAAGAGAAGAATAAGTGATTATTACATTTGAACAGAAGTGTAGATAGAACATGTTCAAAGAGAAAATAAGCAGATATTAACAGTAAATGAACAAGTTCATTAATAATACATTTTTACAGTTTGTCCCTCATAATGTGTACAAAATAATAGGTGTATAAATGACACAATATGTTACTAATTAGGAGTCTTTGTTTGTTTACTTACTACTAAAAGACAAGTTGTCTAGTATGTTCAACATTTTATTGAAGGACTAAATGACAATAATAAACATATGTTTCATGTACACTAACATTTGTTGTTCAAATAAAGCCAATAATGACATTTTTTGTTGTCCCCTTTATTTAGAAAAATATCGAAAGGTATCGATAAGTATCTAAATACATTTTGGTACCGGTACCAAAATATTGGCATCGGGACAACCCTAGTGGTAACTCAACTTAAGAATGCTTTAAAATAACGGCTATTGTTAGGATTTAAGCTGCAAGCAAACATTTGAGAGACCACCATCCCCCCATCAGGTGGTGTAGCAAACGTCACAACCACAAAAGATCCGACCACACAAATGTGGTCTAAATGGCTAGCATGAACTTATAGCTGGAGATCAACATAACTTTGTTTTCCAAGCATGGGAAGGAAGAGAGTGTGATATAATATTCATTGACTGAAAGAAGGAATACATCAACCTTCAAAACCGCTATAAAAGTTCACCTCCAGGCAGCTACAACCCTAAACTAACACCCTCCCCGGATTGCTAATAATCAAATGTAAACAATCAAATGCAGATTCTTTTTCTTATGCCTTCTGATCTCTCTCTCTCTCTATGTCCACTACTTGATGTCCATATCCCCACCCCCCCACCCCACCCCCCCTCCACACTCCTGATTGTAAATAATGTAAATAATTCAATGTGATTATCTTGTGTGATGACTGTATTATGATGATAGTATATATGATAGTATATATCTGTATCATGAATCAATTTAAGTGGACCCCGACTTAAACAAGTTGAAAAACTTATTCGGGTGTTACCATTTAGTGGTCAATTGTACGGAATATGTACTTCACTGTGCAACCTACTAATAAAAGTCTCAATCAATCAATCAATCAATCAAAAACTCCACAATACGTGTCGCCAGCTTGGTGAGGCAATTCCAGCGTATTAGTACTAGTCCACACCATCCTGAAGCAGGATTTGTATGTAGCTGTCATGGGGGTGAACAACAACAACACAAAAGTCCCATTATTTGAATCCATCATCCAGCAGAAGGATATTTTTGTCACGATTGGGGTTGCAGCTAACTGCGGTTCCTTCTCCCGGGACGCAAAACTGACAAATCCGGACGAAAGCGTGCAGGTAGAAGACGATTTATTTCATAACTGGATACAAACAGACAAAACCAAAACCAAAGGGGTGCGTGCCGATCGCACGGGAAGCTAAGGTAACTTACTAGCACAGGAATCCTAGAACTCGGAAAGCAGAAAACCAACGTAACTTGTTGCGAATGCAAACAATGAAGCCACAGCGAGTGACCGGAAAAGGTAGGCTTAAATAAAGTCTCTGATGAGCAACAGGCAGGTGAGGTAAAAGGCAGGTGAAAATCACAAGTAACCATGGTGACTAAAACAAACCCTCGAAGTGCACAAAACAGGAACTAAGGGAGCCCAAAACTAACAGAACATAACTAAACAAAACATGTTCCGGACCACGGATCATGACAATTTTAGCATTCATTTATCAACTTAGTATGTAATGTTCATAGAATAGAATAGAATAGAATGCCTTTAATGATGTCATTGTACATCAGCTCAATTGGATCACAGCATCAACAATATCAGTGCAAAAAAGAAGGTTGTATTTGGGCTCGTGACTTTTGAAGGGAAATAAACAAAGCGGTGGACCAGAAAACCAGCAAACAGTGTGCAAAGTCTCTGAGTACCCAAGAGGCCAAGCTAGATCTTACCACGGAAAGCAGAAACCAGCAAAAAATGCAAACCATGGAAGGAAATCTATGCCTACTCGTTATCAAAAAAAGATTTGCCGAGTGATATCAAGGATTATCCATCACTCGCGTTCACAAACAGGTCCAAGTTTCTGGTGCTCCAGACGAAAAAACGGATACAAACTTGGACAAGCATAGAGGTCTACAACTTCTTTTGCTTGGGTGAAGTTGCATTTAATGACTAAACTTCACGTCTATAGCCATGTTTGTTTACGAGTATTTCCCCGTCTTTATTCAAATATAACTATACATGTCAACGTTGTGTATAAGCCAAACGCTTCATTTCCGATTGCTGACTTTGGTAAAAAACTAACTCTTTCAGGTTTTGCTCGCATTTGGTTTCTTTTATTTGGACTCGGCGATTTGGTGCTTTTATGAAACCCTCGTAGCAACAATGTGTTAGAAGCAATACAAATACTTTCAAGACAAAAATACTAAACGTTAAAAGTATAGCAAACCTTTAACGAAGTGATCACTGCAAACTCGGGCGTTGTTCGACTGCCTTCTTAGACTGGAGTGCGTGCCACTTTTTCTTATGCAAAAAAAAAGTAATGTAACAACAATTTGACTTTTAAACGATCAATTTTGTGAAGTGATGTGTTTAATGTAAATCAAGTTAAAAAAAAGATTGATTCGTGTGTATGAGAGTGTTTCAGTAGTGTGTGTGAGAGAAAAAAGGGACGGCGTGGCGAAGTTGGGAGAGTGGCCGTGCCAGCAATCTGAGGGTTACTGGTTCAATCCCCACCTTCTACCATCCTAGTCATGTCTGTTGTGCCCTTGAGCAAGACACTTCAACCTTGCTCCTGATGGGTGCTGGTTAGCGCCTTGCATGGCAGCTCCCGCCATCAGTGTGTGAATGTGTGTGTGAATGTGTGTGTGAATGTGTGTGTGAATGTGTGTGTGAATGTGTGTGTGAATGTGTGAACGTGGAAATAGTGTCATAGCGCTTTGAGTTCCTTGAAAAAGGTAGAAAAGCGCTATACTAGTATAACACATTTACATTTATTTACATTTACAAAAACATTGCAGTTGTTTGTGAGAGCATTTCAGTGGTGTATGTGGGCTCTGTACCGAGGATGTCGTTGTGGCTTGTACAGCCCTTTGAGACACTTGTGATTTAGGGCTATATAAATAAACATTGATTGATTGATTGATAGTGTATGTGAGAGGTCATTCTGAATAATGTCCCTAACGCCCCCTCATATTTTCTTGTCTTCTTTCGTAAACTCTTGACATCTTTCACCCTTCTAGATGGCCTAACTGAAGAAACTTTTATCTGATTTGAACGGTTCCGACAGCCTAAAACAACACATCTTTATACGAAAAAGGCCAAATTCCGCCCACCACCTGCAGCCTCGCATATTTAATGAGCTGGACGTGACGCCAGGTGAACACAACCTAAGCTAGTAGGGATGTTTTCGCAAGATTGTGAAATACTGTCACCAAAGAGAAGTCAAACCAATCCTCTGAGATTGTTGGGCAGGTGATCTGTCAAGTGATCTGTCAAGTGCCTTGAATGATCTGGACGAGTGAAGCAGGGAATTAGTTTCAACTGGAAAATACTTTCCATCTGTCAGGAGACAGGATAGATGAGCGTCTCTAACATGTCTTGGACTCAGGAGACAGGATAGATGAGGCTCTCTAACATGTCTTGGACTCAGGAGACAGGATAGATGAGGCTCCCTAACATGTCTTGGACTCAGGAGACAGGATAGATGAGCCTCTCTAACATGTCTTGGACTCAGGAGACAGGATAGATGAGCCTCTCTAACATGTCTTGGACTCAGGAGACAGGATAGATGAGACTCTCTAACATGTCTTGGACTCAGGAGACAGGATAGATGAGACTCCCTAACATGTCTTGGACTCAGGAGACAGGATAGATGAGGCTCTCTAACATGTCTTGGACTCAGGAGACAGGATAGATGAGACTCCCTAACATGTCTTGGACTCAGGAGACAGGATAGATGAGACTCTCTAACATGTCTTGGACTCAGGAGACAGGATAGATGAGCCTCTCTAACATGTCTTGGACTCAGGAGACAGGATAGATGAGCCTCCCTAACATGTCTTGGACTCAGGAGACAGGATAGATGAGACTCTCTAACATGTCTTGGACTCAGGAGACAGGATAGATGAGCCTCTCTAACATGTCTTGGACTCAGGAGACAGGATAGATGAGACTCCCTAACATGTCTTGGACTCAGAAGAGAGGATAGATGAGCCTCTCTAACATGTCTTGGACTCAGGAGACAGGATAGATGAGCCTCCCTAACATGTCTTGGACTCAGGAGACAGGATAGATGAGCCTCTCTAACATGTCTTGGACTCAGGAGACAGGATAGATGAGCCTCTCTAACATGTCTTGGACTCAGGAGACAGGATAGATGAGGCTCTCTAACATGTCTTGGACTCAGGAGACAGGATAGATGAGGCTCCCTAACATGTCTTGGACTCAGGAGACAAGATAGATGAGACTCTCTAACATGTCTTGGACTCAGGAGACAGGATAGATGAGCCTCTCTAACATGTCTTGGACTCAGGAGACAGGATAGATGAGACTCCCTAACATGTCTTGGACTCAGGAGACAGGATAGATGAGACTCTCTAACATGTCTTGGACTCAGGAGACAGGATAGATGAGCCTCTCTAACATGTCTTGGACTCAGGAGACAGGATAGATGAGGCTCTCTAACATGTCTTGGACTCAGGAGACAGGATAGATGAGACTCCCTAACATGTCTTGGACTCAGGAGACAGGATAGATGAGCCTCTCTAACATGTCTTGGACTCAGGAGACAGGATAGATGAGCGTCTCTAACATGTCTTGGACTCAGGAGACAGGATAGATGAGCCTCTCTAACATGTCTTGGACTCAGGAGACAGGATAGATGAGACTCCCTAACATGTCTTGGACTCAGGAGACAGGATAGATGAGCCTCTCTAACATGTCTTGGACTCAGGAGACAGGATAGATGAGCGTCTCTAACATGTCTTGGACTCAGGAGACAGGATAGATGAGCCTCTCTAACATGTCTTGGACTCAGGAGACAGGATAGATGAGACTCCCTAACATGTCTTGGACTCAGGAGACAGGATAGATGAGACTCCCTAACATGTCTTGGACTCAGGAGACAGGATAGATGAGACTCTCTAACATGTCTTGGACTCAGGAGACAAGATAGATGAGACTCTCTAACATGTCTTGGACTCAGGAGACAGGATAGATGAGCCTCTCTAACATGTCTTGGACTCAGGAGACAGGATAGATGAGACTCCCTAACATGTCTTGGACTCAGGAGACAGGATAGATGAGACTCTCTAACATGTCTTGGACTCAGGAGACAGGATAGATGAGCCTCTCTAACATGTCTTGGACTCAGGAGACAGGATAGATGAGGCTCTCTAACATGTCTTGGACTCAGGAGACAGGATAGCTGAGACTCCCTAACATGTCTTGGACTCAGGAGACAAGATAGATGAGACTCTCTAACATGTCTTGGACTCAGGAGACAGGATAGATGAGACTCCCTAACATGTCTTGGACTCAGGAGACAGGATAGATGAGCCTCTCTAACATGTCTTGGACTCAGGAGACAGGATAGATGAGCGTCTCTAACATGTCTTGGACTCAGGAGACAGGATAGATGAGCCTCTCTAACATGTCTTGGACTCAGGAGACAGGATAGATGAGACTCCCTAACATGTCTTGGACTCAGGAGACAGGATAGATGAGACTCTCTAACATGTCTTGGACTCAGGAGACAGGATAGATGAGACTCCCTAACATGTCTTGGACTCAGGAGACAGGATAGATGAGCCTCCCTAACATGTCTTGGACTCAGGAGACAGGATAGATGAGACTCTCTAACATGTCTTGGACTCAGGAGACAGGATAGATGAGCCTCTCTAACATGTCTTGGACTCAGGAGACAAGATAGATGAGCCTCTCTAACATGTCTTGGACTCAGGAGACAGGATAGATGAGACTCTCTAACATGTCTTGGACTCAGGAGACAGGATAGATGAGACTCCCTAACATGTCTTGGACTCAGGAGACAGGATAGATGAGACTCTCTAACATGTCTTGGACTCAGGAGACAGGATAGATGAGACTCTCTAACATGTCTTGGACTCAGGAGACAGGATAGATGAGACTCCCTAACATGTCTTGGACTCAGGAGACAGGATAGATGAGACTCCCTAACATGTCTTGGACTCAGGAGACAGGATAGATGAGACTCTCTAACATGTCTTGGACTCAGGAGACAGGATAGATGAGACTCCCTAACATGTCTTGGACTCAGGAGACAGGATAGATGAGCCTCCCTAACATGTCTTGGACTCAGGAGACAGGATAGATGAGACTCTCTAACATGTCTTGGACTCAGGAGACAGGATAGATGAGCCTCTCTAACATGTCTTGGACTCAGGAGACAGGATAGATGAGCGTCTCTAACATGTCTTGGACTCAGGAGACAGGATAGATGAGCCTCTCTAACATGTCTTGGACTCAGGAGACAGGATAGATGAGCCTCCCTAACATGTCTTGGACTCAGGAGACAGGATAGATGAGGCTCTCTAACATGTCTTGGACTCAGGAGACAGGATAGATGAGACTCTCTAACATGTCTTGGACTCAGGAGACAGGATAGATGAGCCTCTCTAACATGTCTTGGACTCAGGAGACAGGATAGATGAGACTCCCTAACATGTCTTGGACTCAGGAGACAAGATAGATGAGCCTCTCTAACATGTCTTGGACTCAGGAGACAGGATAGATGAGCCTCTCTAACATGTCTTGGACTCAGGAGACAGGATAGATGAGCCTCTCTAACATGTCTTGGACTCAGGAGACAGGATAGATGAGCGTCTCTAACATGTCTTGGACTCAGGAGACAGGATAGATGAGCCTCCCTAACATGTCTTGGACTCAGGAGACAGGATAGATGAGACTCCCTAACATGTCTTGGACTCAGGAGACAGGATAGATGAGACTCTCTAACATGTCTTGGACTCAGGAGACAGGATAGATGAGCCTCTCTAACATGTCTTGGACTCAGGAGACAGGATAGATGAGCGTCTCTAACATGTCTTGGACTCAGGAGACAGGATAGATGAGCCTCTCTAACATGTCTTGGACTCAGGAGACAGGATAGATGAGCCTCCCTAACATGTCTTGGACTCAGGAGACAGGATAGATGAGGCTCTCTAACATGTCTTGGACTCAGGAGACAGGATAGATGAGACTCTCTAACATGTCTTGGACTCAGGAGACAGGATAGATGAGCCTCTCTAACATGTCTTGGACTCAGGAGACAGGATAGATGAGACTCCCTAACATGTCTTGGACTCAGGAGACAAGATAGATGAGCCTCTCTAACATGTCTTGGACTCAGGAGACAGGATAGATGAGCCTCTCTAACATGTCTTGGACTCAGGAGACAGGATAGATGAGCCTCTCTAACATGTCTTGGACTCAGGAGACAGGATAGATGAGCGTCTCTAACATGTCTTGGACTCAGGAGACAGGATAGATGAGCCTCCCTAACATGTCTTGGACTCAGGAGACAGGATAGATGAGACTCCCTAACATGTCTTGGACTCAGGAGACAGGATAGATGAGCCTCTCTAACATGTCTTGGACTCAGGAGACAGGATAGATGAGCCTCCCTAACATGTCTTGGACTCAGGAGACAGGATAGATGAGCCTCTCTAACATGTCTTGGACTCAGTTCCAGCAGCTGGTTTCATTTCCACTTGACATCCAAGCCTCAATTTGTCTCCGAGAGAGCAGAGTAAAGCTAACACATTTCATGGTGTTAGCATAGAGACTAGGGGGACTTCAATACAAATCTTCATATTTCAGTCAGTCAAAGGTCCATTTGTATAATCAATCAATCATCAGCTTTAAGTGAACCAAAGTGCTGCACACTAAACATTCTGGGGTTTTGGATAACCAAATTTACGAGTTGCAAGTCTTGGGTTAAAATTTGGAGTTATTTTTATGAGGAGCAATCCATTTTTTGGGTTTTGAGGGTATTATTTTAACTCAATTACTAGGTTTTCAAAATTATGACCCATTTTTGGGTTGTTTTTCAATGAGTAATGCATTTTTGGGTGAAATGCTTTTTTCTAATTAAAAAGTTACTTTTTTCTTGAAGGGAATTTTGGTTTCTCATATTCATTCACATCGACGTCCCTTATGTGGGCTCTGTACCGAGGATGTCGTTGTGGCTTGTGCAGCCCTTTGAGACTTTTGTGATTTAGGGCTATATAAATAAACATTGATTGATTGATTGATTGATCTCATTAACATGATTTATGTACATAGAACTACTATGACCATACATGGCAATTCTTGCAAAAAAAAATGTCACTCATATCTTGCCTTTGAGTATATTTTAATGGAATGAAAATCATTTTGATGAGTAGTTGGGAAGGAGTAAGACAAACCAGCAGTAACATTTCTAATTTTGAACCAACTATTGGGTCAGGAAGTGCTAAATTGCACAACCCAATAGTTGGGTTGGGAATAACCCAACATTGTAGTGAGCATAACTCAGCTTTTGTGTTAAATCAATTAAACCCAATAGTTGGGTTATGAATCAACCAACATTGAGTTAGCATAACTCCATTTTTGGGTTAAATAATCCAACGCAAAAGTTGGGTTGATAAAATTAACCCAAAATGTTGAGTTAAAATAACTCAAATAAGGGGCTCGTCCTTTTTTCAACCAGCAATTGGATTAGAATCGGGTTCTTTTTTAACCCAACATTTTTTAGTGTGTGGTCAACAGTACAAGGAAGACTGAGCATGAATCAAGAACAGAGAATACATTTATGTAATTAACTTAAAATTCATAAACGTTTCATCGTATTTCCTAATACCAAATGCAGCTCGGAAAAAAGATGTCTTAAATTTAGTCTAAAAAATGTTGGTTGATAACATCTTTCTAAATGTATATTTTTTTATATTCCCACTGCAATTGTAGCAGAAAATGAGAAGTCTTTAAATGCACTTTAACATGGACGCTGCAATGGACACATAAATGAAGGCAGAAGAGTTTAAATGCACTTTAACATGGACGCTGCAATGGACAGACAAAGGAAGGCAGAAGAGTTTAAATGCACTTTAACATGGACGCTGCAATGGACAGATAAATGAAGGCAGAAGTCTTTAAATGCACTTTAACATGGACGCTGCAATGGACAGATAAATGAAGGCAGAAGTCTTTAAATGCACTTTAACATGGACGCTGCAATGGACAGATAAAGGAAGGCAGAAGAGTTTAAATGCACTTCAACATGGACCCTGCAATGGACAGATAAAGGAAGGCAGAAGAGTTTAAATGCACTTTAACATGGACGCTGCAATGGACAGATAAATGAAGGCAGAAGTCTTTAAATGCACTTTAACATGGACGCTGCAATGGACAGATAAAGGAAGGCAGAAGAGTTTAAATGCACTTTAACATGGACGCTGCAATGGACAGATAAAGGAAGGCAGAAGTCTTTAAATGCACTTTAACATGGACCCTGCAATGGACAGATAAAGGAAGGCAGAAGAGTTTAAATGCACTTTAACATGGACGCTGCAATGGACAGATAAAGGAAGGCAGAAGAGTTTAAATGCACTTTAACATGGACACTGTAATGGACAGATAAAGGAAGGCAGAAGAGTTTAAATGCACTTTAACATGGACGCTGCAATGGACAGATAAATGAAGGCAGAAGTCTTTAAATGCACTTTAACATGGACGCTGCAATGGACAGATAAAGGAAGGCAGAAGAGTTTAAATGCACTTTAACATGGACGCTGCAATGGACACATAAATGAAGGCAGAAGAGTTTAAATGCACTTTAACATGGACACTGTAATGGACAGATAAAGGAAGGCAGAAGAGTTTAAATGCACTTCAACATGGACCCTGCAATGGACAGATAAAGGAAGGCAGAAGAGTTTAAATGCACTTTAACATGGACGCTGCAATGGACAGATAAATGAAGGCAGAAGTCTTTAAATGCACTTTAACATGGACGCTGCAATGGACAGATAAAGGAAGGCAGAAGAGTTTAAATGCACTTTAACATGGACGCTGCAATGGACAGATAAAGGAAGGCAGAAGTCTTTAAATGCACTTTAACATGGACCCTGCAATGGACAGATAAAGGAAGGCAGAAGAGTTTAAATGCACTTTAACATGGACGCTGCAATGGACAGACAAAGGAAGGCAGAAGAGTTTAAATGCACTTTAACATGGACGCTGCAATGGACAGACAAAGGAAGGCAGACGAGTTTAAATGCACTTTAACATGGACGCTGCAATGGACAGATAAAGGAAGGCAGACGAGTTTAAATGCACTTTAACATGGACGCTGCAATGGACAGACAAAGGAAGGCAGACGAGGTCTTTCAGTGATGCAAGTGATTGGCCCACAAGCCATTTGCAGCTGACAGCTTGTTTATGTGTCAATGCTTCTATTTGGTGTAATGACTCCTTTTGTGGCCCAACAAACACAAAAGCCAGGCAGAAGAAAGACAAGCGCAGCCTCCACCTCAGAAAGTTAACAAGGTTCCTCCTCCGTCTCGCCATCATTCTGCTGGTCCTTGAGCTGTAAAACATTGAGCACCCTCGCTATGTATATTTATTTATGTCAGTCAGACCACACACCAGAACACCTGCCGATACAAAAACATTTGAAACAACACAAAGGGCCTGATTTTACTGAAGGTTTTCCGTGTACTAAAACACGTGCACACTTGATAGCACACGCAAAGCTGATCTTCTAAACGTGGGTTGCGTTTAATAAGTGAGCAGAATAAGGCGTGCAATGCATCTGTCTTCATTAATATGCAGAATATCTGCACAACGCCCACAATACCAGGAGTAGAAGAGGCAAATACTGTTGAAATATTATCCAGCACACGCAGTGTGATTTATCAAGACTCCCCACTGTTCTGCGAGCAGCGTGTGACTTAGCACCTGTGAAAAGTACGTGCAAACTGACAGACACACACAGAGAATCCTCCGTCATTTGTGTATGTTTCAACATGTTTGCATGGTCTGGCAGAAAAAATATATATTTCACATACCGTCTATTCAGCAACATCCTTTTATAATTTTATAGCTGAATGCTGGGTGACTTAAGAGGCTGATTAAAACAAATTAATTTGATGCGTTTTGGTGTCTGTGGCGTATTTTTCTTATGTCGTTGGTTTCCATGTTTATAATAGATATTAACATATGTCTTATATGTAAAAGAACTTCTTGAAGTATGCATTGTTTGCGTGTTGAGGAAGTGCAGCCGCTGTCAAACTCATTTTAGCTCAGATGGAGGGAAATCTATTCCCACGACTGGTGAAATCATGACATAACCACTTCAAAATACAACTACGACTACTTCAGATTGTTTTTTTCTGTTGGTTTTATTTTGACCCAAAATAGAAGAAGCACATTCTGAAAATACACATATGAAAAATAATCCCGCTTCAGTTAGTTGAACCAAAGACACAATGAACTTAGACTTAGTCTCAGTGTATCTACAAAGCCATTCAACTTTAAGTCACAATAAATACAAACTATCAAATACTTCATTTGTCATTTGCACATACCTTATTTTTCGGACTATAAGTGCGCCTTATAACCCGGTGCGCCTAATGTACGGAATAATTCTGGTTGTGCTTACCGACCTTGAAGCAATTTTACTTGGTACGTGGTGTAGTAATAAGTGGGACCAGTAGATGGTAGTCACACACAAGAGATACGTGTAGACTGCAATATGACGCCAGTAAAAAACACCAAAACTTTAAATGTTCCATTGAAACTAAAGAACATTACACACGGCACTAAAAATCTGTCAAAATGTTTTAGTAGGACTTTGAAGCCACACCGCTTGATGGATTGTTGGCCCATTACAGCTACCGTAGTCAGAGATACCAGTATTGTATTACTATGGTGTGTGTATAAGGACCGCAAAATGGCACCCATTAGCAGACATATTATCTGGCGTTTTGTTTCACAATATTATGCAAAACCAACATTTCTTACCGTTTGGTACCTGCTGATCTGTATTTGGGATCTGCATACGTCCTGGAAATTTGCGCAAATCCACCACTGTAGTCCGTGGCGACACCAAAGTCTATAAACTTCTTCTTTTTCTCTATCTTCTATCTATGTGACATTCATCCTCCACTAAAACTAAAACTATTAGCAAGCAGTTGGAGGTGTTTGTGTCAGTGAGAGACAGGAGGACAAAGTGTTTGTGTCAGTGAGGGACAGAAGGACAAAGTGTTTGTGTCAGTGAGAGACAGGAGGACAAAGTGTTTGTGTCAGTGAGGGACAGGAGGACAAAGTGTTTGTGTCAGTGAGAGACAGGAGGACAAAGTATTTGTGTCAGTGAGAGACAGGAGGACAAAGTGTTTGTGTCAGTGAGGGACAGGAGGACAAAGTGTTTGTGTCAGTGAGGGACAGGAGGACAAAGTGTTTGTGTCAGTGAGAGACAGGAGGACAAAGTGTTTGTGTCAGTGAGAGACAGGAGGACAAAGTGTTTGTGTCAGTGAGGGACAGAGGACAAAGTGTTTGTGTCAGTGAGAGACAGGAGGACAAAGTGTTTGTGTCAGTGAGAGACAGGAGGACAAAGTGTTTGTGTCAGTGAGGGACAGAGGACAAAGTGTTTGTGTCAGTGAGAGACAGGAGGACAAAGTGTTTGTGTCAGTGAGGGACAGGAGGACAAAGTGTTTGTGTCAGTGAGGGACAGGAGGACAAAGTGTTTGTGTCAGTGAGGGACAGGAGGACAAAGTGTTTGTGTCAGTGAGGGACAGAAGGACAAAGTGTTTGTGTCAGTGAGGGACAGGAGGACAAAGTGTTTGTGTCAGTGAGAGACAGGAGGACAAAGTGTTTGTGTCAGTGAGGGACAGAAGGACAAAGTGTTTGTGTCAGTGAGAGACAGGAGGACAAAGTGTTTGTGTCAGTGAGGGACAGGAGGACAAAGTGTTTGTGTCAGTGAGGGACAGGAGGACAAAGTGTTTGTGTCAGTGAGAGACAGGAGGACAAAGTGTTTGTGTCAGTGAGAGACAGGAGGACAAAGTGTTTGTGTCAGTGAGAGACAGGAGGACAAAGTGTTTGTGTCAGTGAGGGACAGAAGGACAAAGTGTTTGTGTCAGTGAGAGACAGGAGGACAAAGTGTTTGTGTCAGTGAGAGACAGGAGGACAAAGTGTTTGTGTCAGTGAGGGACAGGAGGACAAAGTGTTTGTGTCAGTGAGAGACAGGAGGACAAAGTGTTTGTGTCAGTGAGAGACAGGAGGACAAAGTGTTTGTGTCAGTGAGAGACAGGAGGACAAAGTGTTTGTGTCAGTGAGGGACAGAAGGACAAAGTGTTTGTGTCAGTGAGAGACAGGAGGACAAAGTGTTTGTGTCAGTGAGAGACAGGAGGACAAAGTGTTTGTGTCAGTGAGGGACAGGAGGACAAAGTGTTTGTGTCAGTGAGAGACAGAAGGACAAAGTGTTTGTGTCAGTGAGAGACAGGAGGACAAAGTGTTTGTGTCAGTGAGAGACAGGAGGACAAAGTGTTTGTGTCAGTGAGAGACAGGAGGACAAAGTGTTTGTGTCAGTGAGAGACAGGAGGACAAAGTGTTTGTGTCAGTGAGAGACAGGAGGACAAAGTGTTTGTGTCAGTGAGAGACAGGAGGACAAAGTGTTTGTGTCAGTGAGGGACAGGAGGACAAAGTGTTTGTGTCAGTGAGAGACAGGAGGACATGATTGTATTTCTTTATGACAAAATAAAAAAATAAAATAAAATACCTAGAGCAACAGCTGGAGCACAATAGATAATAACTAGAGCAACAGCTGGAGCACAATAGATAATAACTAGAGCAACGGCCTTTCAGCATAAAGTTGTGTAATAACTTATCTATAATTATTCTAACACTAAACCATACACGCTTAAAGGCCTACTGAAATGATTTTTTTTTATTTAAACGGGAATAGCAGATCCATTCTATGTGTCATACTTGATCATTTCGCAATATTGCCATATTTTTGCTGAAAGGATTTAGTAGAGAAAATCGACGATAAAGTTCGCAACTTTTGCTCGCTGATAAAAAAAAGCCTTGCCTGTAGCGGAAGTAGCGTGACGTCACAGGAGCTAGTATTCCTCACAATTCCCCGTTGTTTACAATGGAGCGAGAGAGATTCGGAGCGAGAAAGTGAAGATTACCCCATTAATTTGAGCGAGGATGAAAGATTCGTAGATGAGGAACGTTACAGTGAATGACTTGAGAGGCAGCGATGGACGTATCTTTTTTCGCTCTGACCGTAACTTAGGTACAAGCTGGCTCATTGGATTCCACACTCTCTCCTTTTTCTATTGTGGATCACAGATTTGTATTTTAAACCACCTGGGATACTATATCCTCTTGAAAATGAGAGTCGAGAACGCCAAATGGACATTCAGTGCCTTTTATCTCCATGACAATACATCGGCGAATTGCTTTAGCTACGGGCTAACGTGATAGCATCTTGCTTTAACTGCATATACAAACAAAATAAATAAACCCCTGACGGGAAGTATAGATAGAAAATCAACAATACTATTAAACCGTGGACATGTAAATACACGGTTAATGCTTTCCAGGCTGGCGAAGGTTAACAATGCTGTGCTAACGACGCCATTGAAGCTAACTTAGCAACCAGACTGCACAGAGCTATGCTAAAAACATTAGCTCTCCACCTACGCCAGCCAGCCCTCATTTGCTCATCAACACCCGTGCTCACCTGCGTTCCAGCGATCGGCAGAAGGACGAAGGACTTCACCCGATGCATTTGGCGGCCCGGAGACATAGGAAGTCAAGGTGAGGTCGGCGGCTAGCGCGGCTAGCGCTCTAACAAAGTCCTCCTGGTTGTGTTGCTGTAGTCCGCTGCTAATACACCGATCCCACCTACAACTGTCTTCTTTGCAGCCTTCATTGTTCATTAAAAAAATTGCAAAAGATGTCCAGAATACTGTGGAATTATGAAATGAAAACAGAGCTTTTTGTGTAGGATTCTACGGGTACCATAACTTCCGTTACTCGGACTTCGTCACGCGCATACGTCATCATACCGCGATGTTTCAGCCGGATATTTCCCGGGAATTTTAAAATGTCACTTTCTAAGTTAACCCGGCCGTATTGGCATGTGTTGCAATGTTAAGATTTCATCATTGATATATAAACTATCAGACTGCGTGGTCGCTAGTAGTGGCTTTCAGTAGGCCTTTAAATAAGGCTATCACATGGTGTTTATTAATTATGCCACAGCACTTTAATCACAATGATGTTTATTAGGTGTTATATTTCTATTGATGGACAGTGTGCCTGTATACTGTTTGTTCTTTTTAAAAACAATGTTATTACGTTTTATATGATTTGTGGTTTGCTTGTTTCATTTGGTCTTGACGCTGAATTACACAACTATTTTACCTCCGGGTTCCTCTAAAGAAACCTTGACCTTGACCAAAGCCCGACGTGTTCCAAGCAGGCTTTCGTTGTGTGGAGGGGGAGTGGCCACAGGTTGTACGGTATACCGGTGCTAGTATGCTATCGCCGTACTAATAACTCAAAAATGGTACTATACACTGTTTGAAAAGTACCGGCCATATTTTGTATTTTTTTACAGGCCTGACGGCGCGTCGTGGTCACGTGGTGACATTGCTGGTTTTACCAGCAGAGGAGCATGTTGGGCAGCGCACACACACAGAGTACTTACAAGCAGACACAGTGTGGAGACAGAAAAGGGAGAATGGACGCATTTTAGCCAAAAAACTAACCATAAAGGTGAAGCTATAACACGAATGCTGTAAGGTCCACCCTCGACTGCTAACCGCTGCTGCTCACTGCTCCCCTCACCTCCCAGGGGGTGGAACAAGGGGATGGGTCAAATGCAGAGGGTAATTTCACCACACCTAGTGTGTGTGTGTGTGACTATCAGTGGTACTTGATAACTTTAATCACAGGGAACATTTGGACCAAATCCCAAAATTGATGAAAGTTAACATTTGACATCAAATTGCTCACTAATGACATCACCAGACTATTCACAATCCAGCGTCCAGAGCCAGTTAACAATCTTCATTTTACTATCCCAACATGTCAGCTTTGTAAGATAAATATTAAAATACAATTTCAAAAAGATGTCATTCGTACTCACGACTTTGCCAAGGTCATGTGTTCCCACGCTCGTGTGAAAATGTTCTTAGCAGCAGATGAAGAGCGTTTCATGCTTGGCTCCTGGACACAACTCAGCACAACATGCTTTGCTCTGCACTTTTTTTCCTCCGCTTTTTTCTGCGCTGATTTGCAGAAGCTGATAAGCCCGTCAGGATTACAGTTGAAGACGGGCCAAGTCAGAAAAGTGGCAATGTCAGGACACAGCATAAACAACCTCATTGCATTGATTTGTTGGATGTCCTTTTCTACTATGCTCATCTAATTACTTACTATGCTCATCTAATTACTTACTATGCTCATCTAATTACTTACTATGCTCATCTAATTACCTACTATGCTCATCTAATTACCTACTATGCTCATCTAATTACTTACTATGCTCATCTAATTACTTACTATGCTCATCTAATTACTTACTATGCTCATCTAATTACCTACTATGCTCATCTAATTACCTACTATGCTCATCTAATTACTTACTATGCTCATCTAATTACTTACTATGCTCATCTAATTACCTACTATGCTCATCTAATTACTTACTATGCTCATCTAATTAGTTACTATGCTCATCTAATTAGTTACTATGCTCATCTAATTACTTACTCTGCTCATCTAATTACTTACTATGCTCATCTAATTACTTACTATGCTCATCTAATTACCTACTATGCTCATCTAATTACCTACTATGCTCATCTAATTACTTACTATGCTCATCTAATTAGTTACTATGCTCATCTAATTACTTACTATGCTCATCTAATTACTTACTCTGCTCATCTAATTACTTACTATGCTCATCTAATTACTTACTATGCTCATCTAATTACTTACTATGCTCATCTAATTAGTTACTATGCTCATCTAATTAGTTACTCTGCTCATCTAATTAGTTACTATGCTCATCTAATTACTTACTATGCTCATCTAATTACCTACTATGCTCATCTAATTACTTACTATGCTCATCTAATTACCTACTATGCTCATCTAATTAGTTACTATGCTCATCTAATTACTTACTATGCTCATCTAATTAGTTACTATGCTCATCTAATTAGTTACTATGCTCATCTAATTACTTACTCTGCTCATCTAATTACTTACTATGCTCATCTAATTACTTACTATGCTCATCTAATTACCTACTATGCTCATCTAATTACCTACTATGCTCATCTAATTACTTACTATGCTCATCTAATTAGTTACTATGCTCATCTAATTACTTACTATGCTCATCTAATTACTTACTCTGCTCATCTAATTACTTACTATGCTCATCTAATTACTTACTATGCTCATCTAATTACTTACTATGCTCATCTAATTAGTTACTATGCTCATCTAATTAGTTACTCTGCTCATCTAATTAGTTACTATGCTCATCTAATTACTTACTATGCTCATCTAATTACCTACTATGCTCATCTAATTACTTACTATGCTCATCTAATTACCTACTATGCTCATCTAATTAGTTACTATGCTCATCTAATTACTTACTATGCTCATCTAATGAGTTACTATGCTCATCTAATTACTTACTATGCTCATCTAATGAGTTACTATGCTCATCTAATTACTTACTATGCTCATCTAATTAGTTACTATGGTCATCTAATGAGTTACTATGCTCATCTAATGAGTTACTATGCTCATCTAATTACTTACTATGCTCATCTAATGAGTTACTATTGTCATGTAATGAGTTACTATGCTCATCTAATGAGTTACTATGGTCATCTAATGAGTTACTATGGTAATGTAAGTGACAGCAGGTCAGAGGAGGTACCAAGCAGTGTGGGTGGGGAGTGTTTCCACAGAGTGTTTCCAGAGTGTGAAATGTGGGTGTCAGGGACAGACGTGGAAGGAGATTTTCACAACAAAGTTGTAAAGTTTTGTGATATATCACATATATCACATTGTAGGTGGGTTATTTACCCTTCATGATCATATTTCGCTGTGTTTGTTGTGTTTTTGTTGATTGTAAAATATGTGTATGGAGAGGGGGGTGACGTTCATATGTTGTCAATATTCAGTGTTTTATCCTTCATAGTTAATATTGTAACATTCTTTATTATCATGTACATTCTGGCTGTCTCATTCAGTAAAAAAATTTAAAATTCCATTCTGTTTTTTAAGATGGTCTGTCATAACGCTTTTAGCGTTCAATCAGACATTATTGTGAGGTTTTGTATTAGTGTTCCTGAAAATAGACATACTGGCCCCCAGAGCCTTTTTTTTCCTCTAAATTTGGCCCCCGAGTCACAATAATTGCCCAGGCCTGGTATAGTGCTTCACTTGACTTTTCTATGCAGCGAGAATGGTTGAATCTGCACTCAGTGCGACTAAATGTGAGCATGAATGGTTGTTTATGGTGTGTACATGGTCAAGGCAATGTACATTGTACACACCATGGTGTGTACAATGTACACACCATGTACATGGTGTGTACATGGTCAAGTCAAAACAACAACCCCTCAAGAGACCAGGTGAAACACCTGCATCTATGACGACCCACTCTTGCCTATCTATGTGTTGTGTATAGTCCGATTATACTGCAGTTATGTGTTGTGTATAGTCCGATTATACTGCAGTTATGTGTTGTGTATAGTCCGATTATACTGCAGTTATGTGTTGTGTATAGTCCGATTATACTGCAGTTATGTGTTGTGTATAGTCCGATTATACTGCAGTTATGTGTTGTGTATAGTCCGATTATACTGCAGTTATGTGTTGTGTATAGTCCGATTATACTGCAGTTATGTGTTGTGTATAGTCCGATTATACTGCAGTTATGTGTTGTGTATAGTCCGATTATACTGCAGTTATGTGTTGTGTATAGTCTGATTATACTGCAGTTATGTGTTGTGTATAGTCCGATTATACTGCAGTTATGTGTTGTGTATAGTCCGATTATACTGCAGTTATGTGTTGTGTATAGTCCGATTATACTGCAGTTATGTGTTGTGTATAGTCTGATTATACTGCAGTTATGTGTTGTGTATAGTCCGATTATACTGCAGTTATGTGTTGTGTATAGTCCGATTATACTGCAGTTATGTGTTGTGTATAGTCCGATTATACTGCAGTTATGTGTTGTGTATAGTCTGATTATACTGCAGTTATGTGTTGTGTATAGTCTGATTATACTGCAGTTATGTGTTGTGTATAGTCCGATTATACTGCAGTTATGTGTTGTGTATAGTCCGATTATACTGCAGTTATGTGTTGTGTATAGTCCGATTATACTGCAGTTATGTGTTGTGTATAGTCCGATTATACTGCAGTTATGTGTTGTGTATAGTCCGATTATACTGCCATTATGTGTTGTGTATAGTCTGATTATACTGCCGTTATGTGTTGTGTATAGTCCGATTATACTGCAGTTATGTGTTGTGTATAGTCCGATTATACTGCCGTTATGTGTTGTGTATAGTCCGATTATACTGCCGTTATGTGTTGTGTATAGTCCGATTATACTGCCGTTATGTGTTGTGTATAGTCCGATTATACTGCCGTTATGTGTTGTGTATAGTCCGATTATACTGCAGTTATGTGTTGTGTATAGTCCGATTATACTGCAGTTATGTGTTGTGTATAGTCTGATTATACTGCCCTTATGTTTTGTGTATAGTCCGATTATACTGCAGTTATGTGTTGTGTATAGTCCGATTATACTGCAGTTATGTGTTGTGTATAGTCCGATTATACTGCCGTTATGTGTTGTGTATAGTCTGATTATACTGCAGTTATGTGTTGTGTATAGTCTGATTATACTGCAGTTATGTGTTGTGTATAGTCCGATTATACTTCCGTTATGTGTTGTGTATAGTCTGATTATACTGCAGTTATGTGTTGTGTATAGTCCGATTATACTGCAGTTATGTGTTGTGTATAGTCCGATTATACTGCCGTTATGTGTTGTGTATAGTCCGATTATACTGCAGTTATGTGTTGTGTATAGTCCGATTATACTGCCGTTATGTGTTGTGTATAGTCCGATTATACTGCAGTTATGTGTTGTGTATAGTCCGATTATACTGCCATTATGTGTTGTGTATAGTCTGATTATACTGCAGTTATGTGTTGTGTATAGTCCGATTATACTGCCGTTATGTGTTGTGTATAGTCTGATTATACTGCAGTTATGTGTTGTGTATAGTCCGATTATACTGCCGTTATGTGTTGTGTATAGTCTGATTATACTGCCGTTATGTGTTGTGTATAGTCCGATTATACTGCCGTTATGTGTTGTGTATAGTCTGATTATACTGCCGTTATGTGTTGTGTATAGTCCGATTATACTGCCGTTATGTGTTGTGTATAGTCTGATTATACTGCAGTTATGTGTTGTGTATAGTCCGATTATACTGCCGTTATGTGTTGTGTATAGTCTGATTATACTGCCGTTATGTGTTGTGTATAGTCTGATTATACTGCAGTTATGTGTTGTGCATAGTCCGATTATACTGCAGTTATGTTTTGTGTGTAGTCTGATTATACTGCAGTTATGTGTTGTGTATAGTCCGATTATACTGCCGTTATGTGTTGTGTATAGTCTGATTATACTGCAGTTATGTGTTGTGTATAGTCCGATTATACTGCAGTTATGTGTTGTGTATAGTCCGATTATACTGCAGTTATGTGTTGTGTATAGTCCGATTATACTGCCGTTATGTGTTGTGTATAGTCTGATTATACTGCAGTTATGTGTTGTGTATAGTCCGATTATACTGCAGTTATGTGTTGTGTATAGTCCGATTATACTGCAGTTATGTGTTGTGTATAGTCCGATTATACTGCCGTTATGTGTTGTGTATAGTCCGATTATACTGCCGTTATGTGTTGTGTATAGTCCGATTATACTGCAGTTATGTGTTGTGTATAGTCTGATTATACTGCAGTTATGTGTTGTGTATAGTCCGATTATACTGCCGTTATGTGTTGTGTATAGTCTGATTATACTGCAGTTATGTGTTGTGTATAGTCCGATTATACTGCAGTTATGTGTTGTGTATAGTCCGATTATACTGCAGTTATGTGTTGTGTATAGTCTGATTATACTGCAGTTATGTGTTGTGTATAGTCTGATTATACTGCAGTTATGTGTTGTGTATAGTCCGATTATACTGCAGTTATGTGTTGTGTATAGTCTGATTATACTGCCCTTATGTTTTGTGTATAGTCCGATTATACTGCAGTTATGTGTTGTGTATAGTCCGATTATACTGCAGTTATGTGTTGTGTATAGTCCGATTATACTGCCGTTATGTGTTGTGTATAGTCTGATTATACTGCAGTTATGTGTTGTGTATAGTCTGATTATACTGCAGTTATGTGTTGTGTATAGTCCGATTATACTTCCGTTATGTGTTGTGTATAGTCTGATTATACTGCAGTTATGTGTTGTGTATAGTCCGATTATACTGCAGTTATGTGTTGTGTATAGTCCGATTATACTGCCGTTATGTGTTGTGTATAGTCCGATTATACTGCAGTTATGTGTTGTGTATAGTCCGATTATACTGCCGTTATGTGTTGTGTATAGTCCGATTATACTGCAGTTATGTGTTGTGTATAGTCCGATTATACTGCCATTATGTGTTGTGTATAGTCTGATTATACTGCAGTTATGTGTTGTGTATAGTCCGATTATACTGCCGTTATGTGTTGTGTATAGTCTGATTATACTGCAGTTATGTGTTGTGTATAGTCCGATTATACTGCCGTTATGTGTTGTGTATAGTCTGATTATACTGCCGTTATGTGTTGTGTATAGTCCGATTATACTGCCGTTATGTGTTGTGTATAGTCTGATTATACTGCCGTTATGTGTTGTGTATAGTCCGATTATACTGCCGTTATGTGTTGTGTATAGTCTGATTATACTGCAGTTATGTGTTGTGTATAGTCCGATTATACTGCCGTTATGTGTTGTGTATAGTCTGATTATACTGCCGTTATGTGTTGTGTATAGTCTGATTATACTGCAGTTATGTGTTGTGCATAGTCCGATTATACTGCAGTTATGTTTTGTGTGTAGTCTGATTATACTGCAGTTATGTGTTGTGTATAGTCCGATTATACTGCCGTTATGTGTTGTGTATAGTCTGATTATACTGCAGTTATGTGTTGTGTATAGTCCGATTATACTGCAGTTATGTGTTGTGTATAGTCCGATTATACTGCAGTTATGTGTTGTGTATAGTCCGATTATACTGCCGTTATGTGTTGTGTATAGTCTGATTATACTGCAGTTATGTGTTGTGTATAGTCCGATTATACTGCAGTTATGTGTTGTGTATAGTCCGATTATACTGCAGTTATGTGTTGTGTATAGTCCGATTATACTGCCGTTATGTGTTGTGTATAGTCCGATTATACTGCCGTTATGTGTTGTGTATAGTCCGATTATACTGCAGTTATGTGTTGTGTATAGTCTGATTATACTGCAGTTATGTGTTGTGTATAGTCCGATTATACTGCCGTTATGTGTTGTGTATAGTCTGATTATACTGCAGTTATGTGTTGTGTATAGTCCGATTATACTGCAGTTATGTGTTGTGTATAGTCCGATTATACTGCAGTTATGTTTTGTGTATAGTCTGATTATACTGCAGTTATGTGTTGTGTATAGTCCGATTATACTGCAGTTATGTGTTGTGTATAGTCTGATTATACTGCAGTTATGTGTTGTGTATAGTCTGATTATACTGCAGTTATGTGTTGTGTGTAGCCCACATTAAAAAAAATGCTCTCAGGTTCTGTGACCGGTGAGATCCGAACAGAATGTATTCTTTTTTCTTTTTCCCTGAAGGCGACATCTTGAGTGGCCAGACTGACAACTATTGGTGGTATAACAACAGTGAATACCATTATTCCTATTTTACACCAAACAGCACAATTTCCTTTGTCTATTTTCCTCCCACTTTTACTTTGCACTGACATTTACCCTGAGAGCAAGAAACATACTCATTTTTAATTCATGAATATTGAATCACAATTGTGACCACGTTGATAAGAATGAAATTGGGTTCAGCAGCCCACATATTCACACCACTGACCCCCCGTGTCACCTTTTAGGCCACTTCATTTTCCATTATTGTGATGGGAACGTCCCCGATGTATAGCATGCCAGACATGTCCAGATAATACCAGGGTGCTTTTGCTTGCCTTTGCTTTCTTTTTTCTCCGTGTGGGCTTCTATTAATAGGAGTGGAAGATGTCACTTGAATAGGGTGTGAAATGGTGATAAGCTTTGACAAACGGTAATTACTCTGACCTTCATGCCTAGCAGCTGACCTACTCCCTGGACGCAAACACGTTTATTCAAACGTTACAGTAAGGTTTAGACTTTCAGACAATCTGTCTCTCAAATCTGTGGCCTTGAATCCATCAGCGTGTGATAGGCTGAGATGTATTGGCAAGAGTGGGTCCTCATAGATGCAGGTGTCTCACCTGGTCTCTTGAGGGGTTGTTGTTTACCATTGTTTGTTGGTCCATCAGCGTGTGATAGGCTGAGATGTATTGACAAGAGTGGTTCCTCGTAGATGCAGGTGTCTCACCTGGTCTCTTGAGGGTTAGGGTTAGGGTTATATATATATATATATATATATATATATATATATATATATATATATATATATATATATATATAACAAGTTAAAGGTGTTTAATGATAATATAATTAGCATGTTTACACATGCATCATGTTGTAATTGTTTGCATGTTCCAAATAAAGTCAATCCATAATCATAACAAAGATTCCTTTCTTTCATGCAGACAAGAATATAAGTTGGTATGATTGTGATGACTTGCATTGATTGGAATCAGACAGTAGTGATGATAACCTCCACTTAGAATCAGACAGTAGTGTCAGTCCACCATGGACTGACACACCCTCCACCATGGACTGACACACACTCCACCATCCACTGACACACCCTCCACCATGGACTAACACACCCTCCACCATGGACTGACACACCCTCCACCATCCACTGACACACCCGCCACCATGGACTGACACACCCTCCACCATCCACTGACACACCCTCCACTATGGACTGACACACCCTCCACCATCCACTGACACACCCTCCACCATGGACTAACACACCCTCCACCATGGACTGACACACCCTCCACCATCCACTGACACACCATCCACCATGGACTGACACACCCTCCACCATCCACTGACACACCCTCCACCATGGACTGACACACCCTCCACCATCCACTGACACACCCTCCACCATGGACTGACACACCCTCCACCATGGACTGACACACCCTCCACCATGGACTGACACACCCTCCACCATCCACTGACACACCCTCCACCATGGACTGACACACCCTCCACCATGGACTGACACACCCTCCACCATGGACTGACACACCCTCCACCATGGACTAACATACCCTCCACCATCCACTGACACCCCCTCCACCATCCACTGACACACCCTCCACCATCCACGTAATGGCCACCCCTGTTTTGGAGTTTCGGCCATGATATCAGTAATTGCACGCAGGCGTTTGCATCAACTTCCATCTTTTTAAGGAGAGGGAGAAAAGGGAGTGACGTATACCGTCAAGCAAGTCAGCACATTTGTAGTTTTTGTATGTGGCTGCAGGGTTCCTGCCACCCTCCTCAAAGTGGCTGCAGGGTTCCTGCCACCCTCCTCAAAGTGGCTGCAGGGTTCCTGCCACCCTCCTCAAAGTGGATGCAGGGTTCCTGCCACCCTCCTCAAAGTGGCTGCATGGTTCCTGCCACCCTCCTCAAAGTGGATGCAGGGTTCCTGCCACCCTCCTCAAAGTGGCTGCAGGGTTCCTGCCACCCTCCTCAAAGTGGCTGCAGGGTTCCTGCCACCCTCCTCAAAGTGGCTGCATGGTTCCTGCCACCCTCCTCAAAGTGGATGCAGGGTTCCTGCCACCCTCCTCAAAGTGGATGCAGGGTTCCTGCCACCCTCCTCAAAGTGGCTGCAGGGTTCCTGCCACCCTCCTCAAAGTGGCTGCAGGGTTCCTGCCACCCTCCTCAAAGTGGATGCAGGGTTCCTGCCACCCTCCTCAAAGTGGATGCAGGGTTCCTGCCACCCTCCTCAAAGTGGCTGCAGGGTTCCTGCCACCCTCCTCAAAGTGGATGCAGGGTTCCTGCCACCCTCCTCAAAGTGGATGCAGGGTTCCTGCCACCCTCCTCAAAGTGGATGCAGGGTTCCTGCCACCCTCCTCAAAGTGGCTGCAGGGTTCCTGCCACCCTCCTCAAAGTGGATGCAGGGTTCCTGCCACCCTCCTCAAAGTGGATGCAGGGTTCCTGCCACCCTCCTCAAAGTGGCTGCAGGGTTCCTGCCACCCTCCTCAAAGTGGCTGCAGGGTTCCTGCCACCCTCCTCGAAGTGGCTGCAGGGTTCCTGCCACCCTCCTCAAAGTGGATGCAGGGTTCCTGCCACCCTCCTCAAAGTGGCTGCAGGGTTCCTGCCACCCTCCTCAAAGTGGCTGCAGGGTTCCTGCCACCCTCCTCAAAGTGGCTGCAGGGTTCCTGCCACCCTCCTCAAAGTGGCTGTGAGAGCGATACAGACCCCCTCAGCCCATGACACAGGTGTCATTCCACTAGTCCATGTATCATCCCAAAAGTTATGAAAATATTATATAAAGGTTGAAAAGTACATTTGTGCCACTTTAACACATTTGCCTTCTTAATAAGCGTCAGCAAATGAACATCTGGACCAGCGTTCATGTGGCTCAGTGACGAGAGAAAGATATTTTGTCTTAGAATTCTAAGCACGATCATGGATCATATATTCAAATGATATCGCGTAGCATATGTGCAGCCATTAAAACCTTGCGATACTAAACCGCTTGAAATGTAAATTGAAGACAACATAATAACTAATTACTTTCCTCATCTGTGTGGGCACTCAGGAGGAATAAGGAGGCTGTTGAGGGATCATTTCCAGATTGCAAAACATTTGTGAACGCTCTCTGTGGGAAAGGAGAAGAGAATAGTGTTGTATTGATGTGGTGCAGCAAGTCTATTTGCTGTCAATCAACAGCACGTGAAGGATATACACTATTGTTGTTTCTCATTTCTTTTTTCTTCTTGGCTGTTTTTTGGACTGCAGGAGTCCAGGTGGAATTACCTCTTCTCCTTCCTGGCGCTGCCTGCATTGCTGCAACTCTGCGTTATGCCTTTCCTTCCGGAGAGTCCTCGCTTCTTGCTGATCGAGAGGAGGGACGAGGCTGCGGCCCAGAGAGGTATTGTGAGACAAGCAACACACTCCAACTGCTGTGACCCGCCACATTTTATTCACTAGAGCTGCCATCTTCAGAACATGCTATGATTGCTATGTTCAGAACATGCTATGATTGCTATGTTCCATACAAACTGCTACCTTCAGAACATGCTATGATTGCTATGTTCCATACAAACTGCTACCTTCAGAACATGCTATGATTGCTATGTTCCATACAAACTGCTACCTTCAGAACATGCTATGATTGCTATGTTCCATACAAACTGCTACCTTCAGAACATGCTATGATTGCTATGTTCCATACAAACTGCCACCTTCAGAACATGCTATGATTGCTATGTTCCATACAAACTGCTACCTTCAGAACATGCTATGATTGCTATGTTCCATACAAACTGCCACCTTCAGAACATGCTATGATTGCTATGTTCCATACAAACTGCTACCTTCAGAACATGCTATGATTGCTATGTTCCATACAAACTGCTACCTTCAGAACATGCTATGATTGCTATGTTCCATACAAACTGCTACCTTCAGAACATGCTATGATTGCTATGTTCCATACAAACTGCTACCTTCAGAACATGCTATGATTGCTATGTTCCATACAAACTGCATGTGTTCAACACTTTTTCTCGGGCCGCTGCAGTTCAATTTGTCAGTCTACAAAGATAATGACGCCCAAGAAAATGATGGTATTTTTCAAAGTGCAATTACTAATGAGAGCCATGCACAGATCTACCTAAAAAAGTCAGTGCAAAATGACTGAAAGTACAAACTTTTACCTTGGAGTCCAATCATTAGCCTTATGGGGTACTTTATTGTAACTTGTACTTTAAAGGGGAACTGCACTTTTTGGGGGGGATGTTGCCTATGGTTCACAATCATTATGAAAGACATAGCAACGGATGGATTTAAAAAAAAAGTGCATTCCGAATATTAAATAATCGCAAATAAAAGTCAGGTACAGGTATGTGGGCTTGTATTAAGCCTCAGGGAGTTGAACGCCCCTGCCTTACATAGTTCCGGGTCACCCTTGGGCAAGGTGTAGCACCCGAATGCCCCCCCCCCATCAGGGTTACGATACCCCCCATGAACTACACTAAAAGAGGATGCGTTACCCGGCCCGGAGGAAGCCCGGGGCCCTCCTCCGGAGCTAGGCCCGGAGGTAGGGCTCGTCAGCGAGCGCCTGGTGGCCGGGCTTGCCACGGAGCCCGGCCGGGCACAGCCCGAAGAAGCTACGTGGACACACCATCTTCTCTGCCACGTGGGCCCACCACCCGCGGTCGGAACCAGTGGGGTCGGGTGCGCTGCCAAGTGGATGGCGGTGAAAGTGGAGGCTCCGGACGGACCAATTCGGGGCAGCAGAGGCTGACTTTCGGGACGTGGAACGTCTCTACGCTGGTGGGGAAGGAACCTGAGCTGGTGCGAGAGGTGGAGCGCTACCGGTTGGATCTGGTGGGGCTTACCTCTACGCATAGCAAGGGCTCTGAAACCACACTCCTGGACAAGGGATGGACCTTGTTCACTTCTGGAGTTGCTCAGGGTGTGAGGGCACAGGCGGGTGTGGGGATACTCACGAGTCCCCGGCTGAGTGCCTGTACGTTGGAGTTCACCCCAGTGGACAAGAGGGTCGCCTCCCTTCGCCTTAGGGTTGGAGGGGGGAAAACTCTGACTGTTGTTTGTGCATACGCACCAAACAGGAGTTCAGAGTATTCAGCCTTCTTGGATACCTTGCATGGGGTCCTGTATGGGGCGCCGGCAGGGGATTCCATAGTCTTGCTGGGGGACTTCAACGCGCACGTGGGCAATGACAGTGATACTTGGACTGGCGTGATTGGGAGGAACGGTCTCCCTGATCTGAACCTGAGTGGTGGATTGTTATTGGACTTCTGTGCTAGTCACGGACTTGCGATAACAAACACCATGTTCAAGCATAAGGATGCTCATAGGTGTACCTGGTACCAGAGCACCCTAGGCCAAAGATCAATGATCGATTTTGTAATCGTATCAGCTGATCTGAGGCCGTATGTTTTGGACACTCGGGTGAAGAGAAGGGCTGAACTGTCAACTGATCACCATCTGGTGGTGAGTTGGGTTAGATGGCGGGGGAAACCTCTGGACAGACCTGGCAAACCCAAGCGTGTAGTGCGGGTGAACTGGGAACGTTTGGAGGAGTCCTCTGTCCAGAAGGACTTCAATTCCCACCTCCGGCGGGACTTCTCTGCCATCCCTGTGGAGGTTGGGGACATTGAACAGGAATGGGCAATGTTCAAAGCCTCTATTGCTAAAGCTGCAGATGCGAGCTGTGGCCAGAAGGTCTTAGGTGCCTCAAGGGGCGGTAACCCTCGAACACCCTGGTGGACAGTGGTGGTCAGGGAAGCCGTCCGACTGAAGAAGGAGTCCTACCGGGGTATGTTATCCCAGGGGACTCCGGAGGCAGTTGCAAGGTACCGACGGGCCCGAAGGGCAGCGGCCGTGGCTGTGGACGAGGCTAAGCAGAGGGTGTGGGAGCAGTTCGGGGAATCCATGGAGAAGGACTATCGGGCGGCACCGAAGCTGTTCTGGAAGACCATACGGCACCTCAGGAGGGGGAAGCAGGGAACCATCCAAGCTGTGTACGGCAAGGATGGGACTTTGCTGACTTCAAGTGAGGAAGTCGTGGGGCGTTGGAAAGAGCACTTTGAGGAACTCCTGAACCCAAATACATCAGACACACCCTCCCTGATAGGAGCAGGGCCTGAGGATGATGGGGGATCGATGTCGATCTCTCGGAGTGAAGTCACTGAGGTAGTTAGACAACTCCACAGTGGCAAAGCTCCGGGGGTTGACGAGATCCGTCCAGAAATGCTGAAGGCTCTGGGTGTTGATGGGCTGTCTTGGTTGATACGCCTTTTCAACATTGCGTGGAAGTCTGGGACAGTGCCGAGGGAGTGGCAGACTGGGGTGGTGGTTCCCCTTTTCAAAAAGGGGGACCAGAGGGTGTGTGCTAATTACAGGGGTATCACACTACTCAGCCTCCCTGGGAAAGTTTACGCCAAGGTACTGGAAAGGAGGGTCCGGCCGATAGTCGAACCTCAGATTCAAGAGGAGCAATGTGGATTCCGTCCTGGTCGTGGAACAACTGACCAACTCTTTACGCTTGCGGGAATCCTGGAGAGGGCCTGGGAGTATGCCTATCCAGTCTACATGTGTTTTGTGGATTTGGAGAAGGCGTATGACCGCGTCCCTCGGGAGATCTTGTGGGAGGTGCTGAGGGAGTACGGAGTGAGGGGAACCCTGTTGAGGGCCATCCAATCTCTGTACAACCAAAGCGAGAGTTGTGTCCGGGTGCTTGGATGTAAGTCGGATCCGTTTCCAGTGGGGGTTGGTCTCCGCCAGGGCTGCGCTCTGTCACCTATCCTGTTTGTGATTTTCATGGACAGGATTTCTAGGCGGAGTCGTGGCCATGGCGGAGAGGGTATACGTCTCGGGGGGCTAAAGGTTGCGTCACTGCTGTTTGCAGATGATGTGGTCCTGATGGCACCTTCGGTTCGTGACCTTCAGCTCTCACTGGATCGGTTCGCAGCCGAGTGTTCAGCGGCTGGAATGAGGATCAGCATCTCCAAATCTGAGGCCATGGTTCTCAGCAGGAAACCGATGGTTTGTACAGTCCGGGTAGGGGACAGGACTCTGTCCCAGGTGGAGGAGTTTAAGTATCTCGGGGTCTTGTTCACGAGTGAGGGAAAGATGGAGAAGGACATCAGCCGGAGAATCGGAGCAGCTGGGGCAGTATTGCAGTCTCTCTGCCGCACTGTTGTGACGAAACGGGAGCTGAGCCAGAAGGCAAAGCTCTCGGTCTACCGAGCTATCTACATTCCTACTCTCACCTATGGTCATGAAGTGTGGGTAATGACCGAAAGAATAAGATCGCGGATACAAGCGGCCGAAATGAGTTTCCTCAGAAGGGTGGCTGGCATCTCCCTTAGAGATAGGGTGAGAAGTGCAGTCACCCGAGAGAGACTCGGAGTAGAGCCGCTGCTCCTTCGCTTGGAAAGGAGCCAGCTTAGGTGGTTCGGGCATCTCGTGCGGATGCCTCACGAGCGTCTCCCTAGGGAGGTCCTCGTTGCACGTCCCACTGGGAGGAGGCCCCGCGGCAGGCCAAGGACCAGATGGGGGGATTACATCTCCTCTCTGGCCTGGGAACGCTTCGGGATTCCCCAGGAGGAAGTCGCAAATGTTGCTCTGGAGAGGGAAGTCTGGGGGTCTTTGCTGGAGCTGCTGTCCCCGCGACCCGATTCCGGATAAGCGGTTGAAGATGGATGGATGGAAATAAAAGTCGATGAAAGCTCCACTATCCCGCCCATAAAATCCGATAAATAACCATCCAAAAAGCACAGACAAAACTCCATTTACATTTTGTGACTTGAATATTAACCAAGTATTAGTGATATTGTTATTATAAGTGCTGACACAGACAAACTATTTATAGTGATCACTTCTGTTTGTCCCTATGTTTACATCGTCCACTGGTCAGCTGCTTCCTTGCTTCCCTGCTCCCTGTAAGTTTATTCTACATCATAAATCATGCCTCTCATCTGAAAAGTAGATGGCTGAGGATATAATCCAACAAGTTGGGACACTTTGTCAGCCATTTAGGACCTGGAACTGGCGAGGACGACACGAAAAGTACTTGTCTCCCCCCACTCCCCCACCTCCCCACCCTGTTTCTTTGCAAGGATTATGAGACATTTTTTTATCTAAACGAAAATATATGACAGCAGACCTTGTACAGTAAGTGAAGTTGTATTATGTTCGTTGGCTCTCAAGTCTGAAATTTAAAAAAACAAACATATGTGATGCGTTTTTTAAGTTAATGAGCTGTGTATGCTTAAAATGATCAAAATAGGTCAATATTACATGTTATTATGAATGTTACTACATGACATATATACTTACATCATGTATAGATTACATGTTATTATGAATGTTACTACATGACATATATACTTACATCATGTATATATTACATGTTATTATGAATGTTACTACATGACATATATACTTACATCATGTATATATGACATGTTATTATGAATGTTACTACATGACATATATACTTACATCATGTATATATTACATGTTATTATGAATGTTACTACATGACATATATACTTACATCATGTATATATTACATGTTATTATGAATGTTACTACATGACATATACTTACAATATATATATATATTACATTTTATTATAAATATTACTACATGAGACATATACTTCATGTTTATAAAACCTCAATGGTGGTGTTTGGCTGTTTTTTAAGGACTTTTTAAGAAAAATAGAGCAGCTCCCATCGGCTCCATTGTAAGCCGACTTTTAAACACATTGATTAAATATTTAGAATGCATAAAAAAAACAACCATCCATCGTCATGTCTCTCATAATGATTGTGAATGATAGGCAAAATTCCCCCCAAAAAGTGCAGTTTCCCTTAAAAGGACGAATGTGTGCTGCTGTCCAGTACGTCCACATCCCAGTGGGAGGACATCAATATCCCAGTGGGAGGACACCAATATCCCAGTGGGAGGACATCAATATCCCAGTGGGAGGACACCAATATCCCAGTTGGAGGACACCAATATCCCAGTTGGAGGACACCAACATCCCAGTGGGAGGACACCAATATCCCAGTGGGAGGACATCAATATCCCAGTGGGAGGACACCAATATCCCAGTGGGAGGACACCAATATCCCAGTGGGAGGACATCAATATCCCAGTGGGAGGACACCAATATCCCAGTTGGAGGACACCAATATCCCAGTTGGAGGACACCAACATCCCAGTGGGAGGACACCAATATCCCAGTGGGAGGACATCAATATCCCAGTGGGAGGACATCAATATCCCAGTGGGAGGACACCAATATCCCAGTGGGAGGACACCAATATCCCAGTGGGAGGACATCAATATCCCAGTGGGAGGACATCAATATCCCAGTGGGAGGACACCAATATCCCAGTTGGAGGACATCAATATCCCAGTGGGAGGACATCAATATCCCAGTGGGAGGACATCAATATCCCAGTTGGAGGACATCCATGGGGACAACATGATGGCAGTCACACATAGATAGATAGATAGATAGATAGATAGATAGATAGATAGATAGATAGATAGATAGATAGATAGATAGATAGATGTATAGATGTATAGATAGATAGATAGATAGATAGATAGATAGATAGATAGATAGATAGATAGATAGATAGATAGATAGATAGATAGATGTATAGATGTATAGATAGATAGATAGATAGATAGATAGATAGATAGATAGATAGATAGATAGATAGATAGATAGATAGATAGATAGATAGATAGATAGATAGAAAGATAGATAGATAGATAGATAGATAGATAGATAGATAGATAGATAGATAGATGTATAGATAGATAGATAGATAGATAGATGTATAGATAGATGGATAGATAGATAGATAGATAGATGTATAGATAGATAGATAGATAGATAGATGTATAGATAGATAGATAGATAGATAGCTAGATAGATGTATAGATAGATAGATAGATAGATAGATAGATGTATAGATAGATAGATAGATAGCTAGATAGATGTATAGATAGATAGATAGATAGATAGATAGATAGATAGATAGATAGATGTATAGATAGATAGATAGATAGATAGATAGATCGATAGATAGATAGATAGATAGATAGATAGATAGATAGATAGATAGATAGATAGATAGATAGATAGATAGATAGATAGATAGATAGATAGATAGATAGATAGATAGATAGTACTTTATTGAACTATATCTATAAGAGTTACGTGTAGACTGCAATATGACTCAAGTAAACAACACTAACATGTTGAATGTTCCATTGAAAATATAGAACATTACACACGGCGCTCAAAAATGTATCAAAGTGTTTTAGTAGGACTTTGGTAAACTATGAAGCCACACCACTTGATAGATTGTACTGTGCTTCAACATAGGAGTATTATTATGCTGTGTGTATAAGGTAAGACATATTATCTGCTGTTTTGTTTCACAATATTATGCAAAGCAACTTTTCTTACCTTCTGGTACCTGCTGATCTGTATTTGGGATCTGCATAAGTCCTGAAAATGTGCGCGCGTCCGCCTTCGTAGTCCGTGGCGTACCGGTATGTTTTAGTGCTTCCATGGTGAGTTTACTGACAGATATAAGTAAGAACTTGTGGAGTTGAAACTCAGTGTGAATGAAGTGTCCCTGCCCTGGAAGTAAGGAGCTGTCTCCTCCTTAATCTTACTCCTTGGTGAAGTACCAGAAAGAACTACATTTCCCAGAACACCAAGGTCAAGATGGCCACCAATTGGCTGATTCAAGGCAGCTGTTAAGGAATGGTGGTGCTGTCTCATTTCATGCAAGCAAGCAGAGCGGCAAGACGCAAAAATCTACAAGATCCATCTTTAAAAGACTTCCAACACACCAATGGTCGGTGAATATACCCACTAGTGATGGGTTGATGAGGCCTCATGAAGCGTTTCGACACATTGCAAAACTGTATTGATACTGTGTCGATACTGTGTCACTAAATACTGACATCTGCTGGACATTAAAAATCCCTACAGGCAACCTATGGACCGACTCAACTGACACTGATTTTATGACATAGTATATACAATAATATAAACCAAGTCATTGTATTTCATTTAGGATTATTTAATATCTTCATTTAAATAAAAAGATATTTTTTATCTTTTTTAGATACAGTCAAATAATGTGAACATGTATCATGACTAGGATGGTAGAAGGTGGGGATTGAACCCCAGTAACCGATTGCTGGCACGGCCACGCTACCAACTTCGCCACGCCGTCATTCCTGTACCTTCTCTAGTAACAGTAGTGATGGGTCCTGCAACACAGATGCATCAGCGCATGCGTCGAGCTCATAGAGCGAAACCCTGCGTCGGTGCGCGTACCGCTTTTAGAAAGTCACGTGACCGATCATGAGCTGCTTTGGTCACGTGACCGATACGCGAACTGTATCGCACTGACGCCTCCTCTGTGCCCTGTGAGCAACATTCCCTCTAAGGTGCGCGCCTGCGCAATTGCGCAGTGCTCAAGCGTCCTCCGCGCACACCGTGCGCCGCACAGCCAATATATGCCGCGCACCAAATCAAACCCATCTGAATTCTAAACAAAATAAACAGATTTATTCTGTGTAATTTTGAAATGCAACTTTGAGTGACAGTGACAACAAGCGGCCCTAACGGTGTTCGTCAACAACACGCATTGCGCCGCTTCCTAATAAACAGTTTGACGCGCAGGCGTCAGTGCGATACAGTTCATGAGCGGTCACGTGACCAGAACAGCTCATGAGCGGTCACGTGACCAAAACAGCTCGTGTTCGGTCACGTGACTTTCTAAAAGCGATACGCGCACCGACACAGGGTATCGCTCTATGAGCTCGACGCATGCGCCGATGCATCGGTGTTGCCGGACCCATCACTAATACCCACTTTGCAATATGCTGAAATGCTTATTTGTTAAAACTCACCTTGACATGTTGCTTTACTTACCTGTCTTAAATTGTTTTTAGTTTGAACCACAGCAAATTTACTCCAACCTTGAGCATTGATTGCATCTGGGTATTTTCTTACTGTTTGATAATTAAAAAGCTTGAGTTAATTGAATTGTTAAATAAGCTAAATTTAAAGGGATAAAAAGTCAAAGATTATGGTTCAAAGTTAAAAGTAATAAAGATAAAAGCAAAGTTGAAGGATAAAAATGTTAAAACTTTTGCTTAAAGTTAAGCTAATTATACTTACCTTTATACTTACCTTACTAATTAAGCTACCTTATTAATTAAGCTAATTATACTTACCTTTTACTTACCTTTACTCCGTTTGGTGGATTTACTCAGTTCCATCATGGTAATGAATTTACGTGATTGATTACTTAATTGCATGATTAGTTAAATGATTAATTGAGTGAACGATTAAGTAATTAAACGATTGATTGATTAAATTAAATGATCAATTAATTTTGACTTCTTTAAAGTGACTAAAACTACTTTTCTGATTTACTTGTTTCATTTTACTGAAACTGGTTAATTTGACAGTGCATTCACATGCATTTAATCTAAGTGTCTAGAGTCCTTTTGAAAAGTAATGTTAGATAATTTAAAAGTTTAAACAATGGTATTTAAAAGTTTGCAAATTTAACTTTAAAAATAATACCTGTTTGAGTCAGTTGAATTTGAACCTTTTTGTAAATACCTGTACATATATTGTTTTTCCATTGTTAACACTTGTGTTCGAAGGTTAACAACCTGATTGAATGAAGATCAACAGAAAAGAAACCAACAAAGCCAAAAAGTTGGATAAATAAAGTTGATCAATTGGAAATCCGAGTTGTCCTGGTGTCCTTTACGGAGTCAATAAGTGGAACTTGACAGAACTTGACACTACTTTATATTAGAAATGGCAACATGAATGTCACATAACAAGAAGATAGAGAAAAAGAAGAAGCTTATCCACTACGGACTACAATGGCGGACGCGCGCACATTTTCAGGACTTATGCAGATCCCAAATACAGATCAGCAGGTACCAGAAGGTAAGAAAAATTGCTTTTGCACAATATTGTGAAACAAAACAGCAGATAATATGTCTGCCATTTTGCGGTCCTTATACACACACCATAATAATACTCCTATGTTTTATCCGCCGACAATCCATCAAGTGGTGTGGCTTCATAGTTTACCCAAGTTGTACTAAAACATTTTGACAGATTTTCCAGCGCCGTGTGTAATGTTCTATATTCTCAATGGAACATTTAAAGTTTTGGTGTTGTTTACTGGCGTCATCTTGCAGTTTACTCAAATCTCTTACATGTGACTGCCATCAACTGGTCACACTTTTCATTACACCGTGTACCAAATGAAATAGCTTCGAGGTCGGTAAGCACAACCAGATAATAATAATAATAAGTCATTGATGAGCATTCCTCAACTTTCTCACTCTTTTTTGCCACTTGTGCCAGCTTTTTTGAAACACGTTGCAGGCATCAAAGTCCAAATGAGCTAATATTTGCAAAAAATAACAACATTTTCCCGTGTGAACGTTAAATATCTTGTCTTTGCAGTCTATTCAATTGAATATAAGTTGAAAAGGATTTGTTGTATTCTCTTTTTATTTAGCATTTACACAACTTCACTGCTCTTGTAGTTTGCATGTGCTGATTAGCGTGTGCTATTTGGATCTTAGTAAATCCCCCCCAAGGCTATTCCTTGTAGCATATAAACATATATGATGTTGCCACTAAATGTATTGTAATGTGTCCAGCCTTTCAAAGGTTCCTTGGAAAAAAGGATGTGTCGGTGGAGTTGGAGGAAGTCCATGCAGAGGCACGAGCTCAGGAAAGTCTCCACACCGTCTCCGCATGGCAGCTGCTGAAGAAGCGGGCAGTTCGCTGGCAGCTCATCACCGCCATGGTCACCATGGCTTGCTACCAGCTGTGTGGCCTCAACGCTGTAAGATATATACGCTACCTTTCACTTTGTCATCTTGGCAGTCGTCTGCCTGGCTGGGTTTAACCACTTTGTCTACATCTAGTACTTCTTTTGCAATATTAACCCTCTACCTTCCTACCTATCTAACCGACATACGCACCTACCTGGCTACCTGTGTTGTTTTTCTTGGTTTTTAACAAGTGGATAGGCAGAGTATTAAAAGGGCCCAATCATGCAAAACCAATTTTTCTTACCTATTTGTTCCTGCTAGGGTTGTACGCTGTACCGGTACTAGTATAGTATTGCGTTACTAATCAATCAAACACGGTACTATACTCTGTTTGAAAAGTACCACTTCCCCATGTTTTTTTACAGGCATGACGGCGCGTCGTGGTCACGTGGTGACATTGCTGGTTTTACCAGCAGAGGAGCATGTTGGGCAGCGCACACACACAGAGTACTTACAAGCAGACACAGTGTGTAGACAGAAAAGGGAGAATGGACGCATTTTGGTGTAAAAAGTCAAGATAAAGGTGAAGTTATAACACTGAAACACCCTCAGGAAGAGCTGCTTTAAGACATGCAGCTAACATCCATCCACAGTGTTTTAGCTACTTCTAAATCACTAATCCTTGTCTCCATGGCGACAAATAAAGTATGTTTCTTACAAGTAGTATTATCACTGGAGGACGAGGAATAGCTAAACATGCTTCACTACACAGCGTAGGAGGATACAATAGCTCACCACCGTCACAATGTAAACAAATGCCATGGGTGGATCTACACCTGACATCCACTGTAATGATACCAAGTACAAGAGTGTATCTAGTCGATACTACTATGATTACATCTGATATTTTTTATCATCGCAAAATCTTCTTTCCTTTAAAAAAAATAATCATATAATGTTTATAAAGTCAGTAAATATGTCCCTGGACACATGAGGACTTTGAATATGACCAATGTATGATCCTGTAACTACTTGGTATCACATCCATACCTAAATGTGTGGTATCATCCAAAACTAATGTCAAGTATCAAAGAAGAGAAGAATAAGTGATTATTACATTTGAACAGAAGTGTAGATAGAACATGTTGAAAGATAAAATAAGCAGATATTAACAGTAAATGAACAAGTAGATTAATAATCATTTTTTACAGTTTGTCCCTCATAATGTGTACAAAATAATAGGTGTATAAATGACACAATATGTTACTGCATACGTCAGCAGACTAATTAGGAGTCTTTGTTTGTTTACTTACTACTAAATGACAAGTTGTCTAGTATGTTCAACATTTTATTGAAGGACTAAATTATTATTCGATTGCAATAAGAAACATATGTTTTGTTTTTTGTGGTCTCTTTTACTTAAAAAAGTATCAATACCGGTACCAAAATATTGGTATCGAGACAACCCTAATGCACAATAAAAGCAAGAATGCCAAAAAACTACAAAACATTTTGGCTGGGCGGGTGTGAATACTTACTGAGCGTCATTTGCATCTAACAACCTGCGCCTCTCAAAAAGAAGCATTTTGAAAGGCCTTTAAAACTAGGTCTGTAAGACCAAGTCTATGCACATTAAAACTAGGTCTGTAAGACCAAGTCTATGCACATTAAAACTAGGTCTGTAAGACCAAGTCTATGCACATTAAAAATAGGTCTGTAAGACCAAGTCTATGCACATTAAAACTAGGTCTGTAAGACCAAGTCTATGCACATTAAAACTAGGTCTGTAAGACCAAGTCTATGCACATTAAAACTAGGTCTGTAAGACCAAGTCTATGCATATTAAAAATAGGTCTGTAAGACCAAGTCTATGCACATTTTTCACCAAAGAACCACCATTACATGTTTTGTAGACCACAAGGAGGTGTTTTAAATGTAGAAACAAAATCATGACATGACCCCTTTAAGAAAAACCAAAGTCATTCCTTGATGTGTGCTGTTACAGATCTGGTACTACACCTTGATGTGTGCTGTTACAGATCTGGTACTACACCTTGATGTGTGCTGTTACAGATCTGGTACTACACTAACGGAATCCTGCGGGAAGCAGGCTTTGCTGAGAACCTTCTCCCATACATAACGCTCAGCACGGGAGCTGTAGAGACTCTGGCAGCTATCGTCTCTGTGAGTATCAGCTTCTTCCATTGGGATGATCTCCAGCATAATATTGCATTTGTCTTCATTCCATCAAATGTTTATTACTCCATAAACGTATTTTTTAACATTGTAAATGACTTGAAAGGTTCTCTGCCAATAATGCTGAATAATTCAGTACCTTTGAAGTCTAGGAGTGGAAGTAGCCAACACCGCATTACAAGACTCCATTTCTTCTTTTCTTTATTGCGTTTGTGTTTCAACCACGTTACTTACATTTACCCAAAGAAACAAGAAAATACCCTAAATGTGCTTTGTAGAGCAACTTTGTTGCCATAATCCCGAAACAAAGATGTGAGAGAGTTTCCAGAAACCCACCTGGCCACACTTGTTTCTAACATCCTACAAGTCTCTCAGATCAAGCGACACTTGTTTCTAACATCCTACAAGTCTCTCAGATCAAGCGACACTTGTTTCTAACATCCTACCAGTCTCTAAAATCAAGCGACACTTGTTTCTAACATCCTACAAGTCTCTCAGATCAAGCGACACTTGTTTCTAACATCCTACCAGTCTCTCAGATCAAGCGACACTTGTTTCTAACATCCTACCAGTCTCTCAGATCAAGCGACACTTGTTTCTAACATCCTACCAGTCTCTCAGATCAAGCGACACTTGTTTCTAACATCCTACCAGTCTCTCAGATCAAGCGACACTTGTTTCTAACATCCTACCAGTCTCTCAGATCAAGCGACACTTGTTTCTAACATCCTACCAGTCTCTCAGATCAAGCGACACTTGTTTCTAACATCCTACAAGTCTCTCAGATCAAGCGACACTTGTTTCTAACATCCTACCAGTCTCTCAGATCAAGCGACACTTGTTTCTAACATCCTACCAGTCTCTCAGATCAAGCGACACTTGTTTCTAACATCCTACCAGTCTCTCAGATCAAGCGACACTTGTTTCTAACATCCTACCAGTCTCTCAGATCAAGCGACACTTGTTTCTAACATCCTACCAGTCTCTCAGATCAAGCGACACTTGTTTCTAACATCCTACCAGTCTGTCAGATCAAGCGACACTTGTTTCTAACATCCTACCAGTCTCTCAGATCAAGCGACACTTGTTTCTAACATCCTACAAGTCTCTCAGATCAAGCGACACTTGTTTCTAACATCCTACAAGTCTCTCAGATCAAGCGACACTTGTTTCTAACATCCTACAAGTCTCTCAGATCAAGCGACACTTGTTTCTAACATGCTACAAGTCTCTCAGATCAAGCGACACTTGTTTCTAACATCCTACCAGTCTCTCAGATCAAGCGACACTTGTTTCTAACATCCTACAAGTCTCTCAGATCAAGCGACACTTGTTTCTAACATCCTACAAGTCTCTCAGATCAAGCGACACTTGTTTCTAACATCCTACAAGTCTCTCAGATCAAGCGACACTTGTTTCTAACATCCTACAAGTCTCTCAGATCAAGCGACACTTGTTTCTAACATCCTACCAGTCTCTCAGATCAAGCGACACTTGTTTCTAACATCCTACAAGTCTCTCAGATCAAGCGACACTTGTTTCTAACATCCTACCAGTCTCTCAGATCAAGCGACACTTGTTTCTAACATCCTACCAGTCTCTCAGATCAAGCGACACTTGTTTCTAACATCCTACAAGTCTCTCAGATCAAGCGACACTTGTTTCTAACATCCTACCAGTCTCTCAGATCAAGCGACACTTGTTTCTAACATCCTACAAGTCTCTCAGATCAAGCGACACTTGTTTCTAACATCCTACCAGTCTCTCAGATCAAGCGACACTTGTTTCTAACATGCTACAAGTCTCTCAGATCAAGCGACACTTGTTTCTAACATCCTACAAGTCTCTCAGATCAAGCGACACTTGTTTCTAACATCCTACAAGTCTCTCAGATCAAGCGACACTTGTTTCTAACATCCTACCAGTCTCTCAGATCAAGCGACACTTGTTTCTAACATCCTACAAGTCTCTCAGATCAAGCGACACTTGTTTCTAACATCCTACAAGTCTCTCAGATCAAGGGACACTTGTTTCTAACATCCTACAAGTCTCTCAGATCAAGCGACACTTGTTTCTAACATCCTACCAGTCTCTCAGATCAAGCGACACTTGTTTCTAACATCCTACAAGTCTCTCAGATCAAGCGACACTTGTTTCTAACATCCTACAAGTCTCTCAGATCAAGCGACACTTGTTTCTAACATCCTACAAGTCTCTCAGATCAAGCGACACTTGTTTCTAACATGCTACAAGTCTCTCAGATCAAGCGACACTTGTTTCTAACATCCCACAAGTCTCTCAGATCAAGTGACACATGTTTCTAACATCCTACAAGTCTCTCAGATCAAGTGACACTTGTTTCTAACATCCTACAAGTCTCTCAGATCAAGCGACACTTGTTTCTAACATGCTACAAGTCTCTCAGATCAAGCGACACTTGTTTCTAACATCCTACCAGTCTCTCAGATCAAGCGACACTTGTTTCTAACATCCTACAAGTCTCTCAGATCAAGCGACACTTGTTTCTAACATCCTACAAGTCTCTCAGATCAAGCGACACTTGTTTCTAACATCCCACAAGTCTCTCAGATCAAGCGACACATGTTTCTAACATCCTACAAGTCTCTCAGATCAAGCGACACTTGTTTCTAACATCCTACCAGTCTCTCAGATCAAGCGACACTTGTTTCTAACATCCTACCAGTCTCTCAGATCAAGCGACACTTGTTTCTAACATCCTACAAGTCTCTCAGATCAAGCGACACTTGTTTCTAACATCCTACCAGTCTCTCAGATCAAGCGACACTTGTTTCTAACATCCTACCAGTCTGTCAGATCAAGCGACACTTGTTTCTAACATCCTACCAGTCTCTCAGATCAAGCGACACTTGTTTCTAACATCCTACAAGTCTCTCAGATCAAGCGACACTTGTTTCTAACATCCTACAAGTCTCTCAGATCAAGCGACACTTGTTTCTAACATCCTACAAGTCTCTCAGATCAAGCGACACTTGTTTCTAACATGCTACAAGTCTCTCAGATCAAGCGACACTTGTTTCTAACATCCTACCAGTCTCTCAGATCAAGCGACACTTGTTTCTAACATCCTACAAGTCTCTCAGATCAAGCGACACTTGTTTCTAACATCCTACAAGTCTCTCAGATCAAGCGACACTTGTTTCTAACATCCTACAAGTCTCTCAGATCAAGCGACACTTGTTTCTAACATCCTACAAGTCTCTCAGATCAAGCGACACTTGTTTCTAACATCCTACCAGTCTCTCAGATCAAGCGACACTTGTTTCTAACATCCTACAAGTCTCTCAGATCAAGCGACACTTGTTTCTAACATCCTACCAGTCTCTCAGATCAAGCGACACTTGTTTCTAACATCCTACCAGTCTCTCAGATCAAGCGACACTTGTTTCTAACATCCTACAAGTCTCTCAGATCAAGCGACACTTGTTTCTAACATCCTACCAGTCTCTCAGATCAAGCGACACTTGTTTCTAACATCCTACAAGTCTCTCAGATCAAGCGACACTTGTTTCTAACATCCTACCAGTCTCTCAGATCAAGCGACACTTGTTTCTAACATGCTACAAGTCTCTCAGATCAAGCGACACTTGTTTCTAACATCCTACCAGTCTCTCAGATCAAGCGACACTTGTTTCTAACATCCTACAAGTCTCTCAGATCAAGCGACACTTGTTTCTAACATCCTACCAGTCTCTCAGATCAAGCGACACTTGTTTCTAACATCCTACAAGTCTCTCAGATCAAGCGACACTTGTTTCTAACATCCTACAAGTCTCTCAGATCAAGCGACACTTGTTTCTAACATCCTACCAGTCTCTCAGATCAAGCGACACTTGTTTCTAACATCCTACAAGTCTCTCAGATCAAGCGACACTTGTTTCTAACATCCTACCAGTCTCTCAGATCAAGCGACACTTGTTTCTAACATCCTACCAGTCTCTCAGATCAAGCGACACTTGTTTCTAACATCCTACAAGTCTCTCAGATCAAGCGACACTTGTTTCTAACATCCTACCAGTCTCTCAGATCAAGCGACACTTGTTTCTAACATCCTACAAGTCTCTCAGATCAAGCGACACTTGTTTCTAACATCCTACCAGTCTCTCAGATCAAGCGACACTTGTTTCTAACATGCTACAAGTCTCTCAGATCAAGCGACACTTGTTTCTAACATCCTACAAGTCTCTCAGATCAAGCGACACTTGTTTCTAACATCCTACCAGTCTCTCAGATCAAGCGACACTTGTTTCTAACATCCTACAAGTCTCTCAGATCAAGCGACACTTGTTTCTAACATCCTACAAGTCTCTCAGATCAAGCGACACTTGTTTCTAACATCCTACCAGTCTCTCAGATCAAGCGACACTTGTTTCTAACATCCTACAAGTCTCTCAGATCAAGCGACACTTGTTTCTAACATCCTACCAGTCTCTCAGATCAAGCGACACTTGTTTCTAACATCCTACCAGTCTCTCAGATCAAGCGACACTTGTTTCTAACATGCTACAAGTCTCTCAGATCAAGCGACACTTGTTTCTAACATCCTACAAGTCTCTCAGATCAAGCGACACTTGTTTCTAACATCCTACCAGTCTCTCAGATCAAGCGACACTTGTTTCTAACATCCTACAAGTCTCTCAGATCAAGCGACACTTGTTTCTAACATCCTACCAGTCTCTCAGATCAAGCGACACTTGTTTCTAACATGCTACAAGTATCTCAGATCAAGCGACACTTGTTTCTAACATGCTACAAGTCTCTCAGATCAAGCGACACTTGTTTCTAACATCCTACCAGTCTCTCAGATCAAGCGACACTTGTTTCTAACATCCTACCAGTCTCTCAGATCAAGCGACACTTGTTTCTAACATGCTACAAGTCTCTCAGATCAAGCGACACTTGTTTCTAACATGCTACAAGTCTCTCAGATCAAGCGACACTTGTTTCTAACATCCTACCAGTCTCTCAGATCAAGCGACACTTGTTTCTAACATCCTACAAGTCTCTCAGATCAAGCGACACTTGTTTCTAACATCCTACCAGTCTCTCAGATCAAGCGACACTTGTTTCTAACATCCTACAAGTCTCTCAGATCAAGCGACACTTGTTTCTAACATCCTACAAGTCTCTCAGATCAAGTGTTTCCATCGCAGTGAAATGAAACCAGGACTTGAAAGATGTCCTTCAGGCATGTTGTGGCTCTTCTTTGAAGCTGTCCTCTCCTCTCGCTGCCTCGCCATGGACCGGTCATTGGGACCGCCGGACTGATCGATATAGAAACATTGGTCACATGTCAGCTTTCTTTCATTTGTCACAGCTTTAGACCGTATCTTGTTGAGAACCAGTGTCCTCTCAGGAGGACGTGGGTATGGTGAGTAGGGATGATGTTTGATAAGAAATTATCGAGTTGGAGCCTATTATGGAATCCTCTTATCGAACCGATTCCTTCTCGATTGTCTTATGGAGTCCAGATAGGTTGTTGTATATGGAAAAAAACACACAATATTTGGTTTAACAAATCACTTCACATTCTCTACTGCTCGCTACTATAGTATTACTATATCTGAGTTATTGTGCAGAAATGTGGGGAAATAACTACAAATGTGCGCTACATTTGTTAACCGTGTTACAAAAAAGATCAATTAGACTGATACATAATGTTGGATATAGAGAACATATAAACACTTTATTTATTGAGTCAAAAATATTAAAGTTCGATGATTTGGTAAAATTGCAAACAGCTCAAATGATGTGTAATGAAATGATGGAATGGATGAAGTAAAGAAGTGAAACATTGTACTGATATGATCCACTTGAAGAGCTTGTTCACATGAATAGTGCTTACAAAGTACAAAGAAGAAGAATTATGAGAAATACTTTCAACCTTATTGAAAATAAGATATTCTTCATCTCAGTATATTAATAATGACTGAATTAATTAATTACATATTACAAAACTGTTGTATATACTAATTGACAGATATTTTATTATAAAAAGGTCAGTAAATGATGTATAAATTTGTAAACGCTATGAAGTGGGAAAGGGGTAGGATTAAATAAGCTTGACTTCTTCCTACTCCTGTAAAGTGAAATGATATGAAAGTGTGATGTATTATACTGTAAGTGTGTTCATGTTCCAAAGAAATAAAGACAGCACTAGTTTATTAGACGGACCTGCAAACTCTGTCGTGGTGTAGGCTACAAGATAACGTTAACGTTATCAGACAAATACAAAAAGGCTCACGTTAACGTTACCGTTAGCCGCTGACTATGCTTAGGTAACGTTAGTCTAGCTAACATTACTGCAGTCCTGGTTGACATAAGAGGTAACGTTACTACAAGTGAGCAGATATGGAAATGAACCGGCAACAGTTAACGTTAGGTACTCACCGGCGTCACCGCCACTGTAGCTGGGACTGGGGCAGCTGGTAGAAGAAGAGGGGTGTCACCGCCACTGTAGCTGGGACTGGGGCAGCTGGTAGAAGAAGAGGGGTGTCACCGCCACTGTAGCTGGGACTGGGGCAGCTGGTAGAAGAAGAGGGGTGTCACCGCCACTGTAGCTGGGACTGGGGCAGCTGGTAGAAGAAGATGGGCGTCACCGCCACTGTAGCTGGGACTGGGGCAGCTGGTAGAAGAAGAGGGGCGTCACCGCCACTGTAGCTGGGACTGGGGCAGCTGGTAGAAGAAGAGGGGTGTCACCGCCACTGTAGCTGGGACTGGGGCAGCTGGTAGAAGAAGAGGGGTGTCACCGCCACTGTAGCTGGGACTGGGGCAGCTGGTAGAAGAAGAGGGGCGTCACCGCCACTGTAGCTGGGACTGGGGCAGCTGGTAGAAGAAGAGGGGTGTCACCGCCACTGTAGCTGGGACTGGGGCAGCTGGTAGAAGAAGAGGGGTGTCACCGCCACTGTAGCTGGGACTGGGGCAGCTGGTAGAAGAAGAGGGGTGTCACCGCCACTGTAGCTGGGACTGGGGCAGCTGGTAGAAGAAGATGGGCGTCACCGCCACTGTAGCTGGGACTGGGGCAGCTGGTAGAAGAAGAGGGGCGTCACCGCCACTGTAGCTGGGACTGGGGCAGCTGGTAGAAGAAGAGGGGTGTCACCGCCACTGTAGCTGGGACTGGGGCAGCTGGTAGAAGAAGAGGGGTGTCACCGCCACTGTAGCTGGGACTGGGGCAGCTGGTAGAAGAAGAGGGGCGTCACCGCCACTGTAGCTGGGACTGGGGCAGCTGGTAGAAGAAGAGGGGTGTCACCGCCACTGTAGCTGGGACTGGGGCAGCTGGTAGAAGAAGAGGGGCGTCACCGCCACTGTAGCTGGGACTGGGGCAGCTGGTAGAAGAAGAGGGGCGTCACCGCCACTGTAGCTGGGACTGGGGCAGCTGGTAGAAGAAGAGGGGTGTTCATTGTCGTCTCTGCTGCTGCTTCAACACGTGACGAAGACACGACACGCTTGTTGTGCTTCCCCCGCTTACACGAGAGCGAAGCCTGGCAATAATTGCATATTGCCGCTTCCTCCTTTTATTTTGGTGAAATGAAGCCATGCCTTGGAGCGCTTTTTCCGGTCCACTTTCAGTCTGCAGTTAAGCAAACATGAATTGTTTTGGGAGGTGAGAGGAAGCAGTCGTGTCAGGGCAAAGCAAAGCAAAGCAACAACAACAACAACAACAACATCACAAGCACAGGACAAATCTGTCATGGCCACTCACACACCTTCAAATAGAGATTCAAACCCAGACCGCTGGACTCAGATAAGATAAGCCCACCAATATTAATTGCAGTGTGTACCACATGATGGAGAGTTTGACTATTAATTGCAGTGTGTACCACATGATGGAGAGTGTGACTATTAATTGCAGTGTGTACCACATGATGGAGAGTGTGACTATTAATTGCAGTGTGTACCACATGATGGAGAGTGTGACTATTAATTGCAGTGTGTACCACATGATGGAGAGTGTGACTATTAATTGCAGTGTGTACCACATGATGGAGAGTGTGACTATTAATTGCAGTGTGTACCACATGATGGAGAGTGTGACTATTAATTGCAGTGTGTACCACATGATGGAGAGTGTGACTATTAATTGCAGTGTGTACCACATGATGGAGAGTGTGACTATTAATTGCAGTGTGTACCACATGATGGAGAGTTTGACTATTAATTGCAGTGTGTACCACATGATGGAGAGTGTGACTATTAATTGCAGTGTGTACCACATGATGGAGAGTGTGACTATTAATTGCAGTGTGTATCACATGATGGAGAGTGTGACTATTAATTGCAGTGTGTACCACATGATGGAGAGTGTGACTATTAATTGCAGTGTGTACCACATGATGGAGAGTTTGACTATTAATTGCAGTGTGTACCACATGATGGAGAGTGTGACTATTAATTGCAGTGTGTACCACATGATGGAGAGTGTGACTATTAATTGCAGTGTGTACCACATGATGGAGAGTGTGACTATTAATTGCAGTGTGTACCACATGATGGAGAGTGTGACTATTAATTGCAGTGTGTACCACATGATGGAGAGTGTGACTATTAATTGCAGTGTGTATCACATGATGGAGAGTGTGACTATTAATTGCAGTGTGTATCACATGATGGAGAGTGTGACTATTAATTGCAGTGTGTACCACATGATGGAGAGTGTGACTATTAATTGCAGTGTGTACCACATGATGGAGAGTGTGACTATTAATTGCAGTGTGTACCACATGATGGAGAGTGTGACTATTAATTGCAGTGTGTACCACATGATGGAGAGTGTGACTATTAATTGCAGTGTGTACCACATGATGGAGAGTTTGACTATTAATTGCAGTGTGTACCACATGATGGAGAGTTTGACTATTAATTGCAGTGTGTACCACATGATGGAGAGTTTGACTATTAATTGCAGTGTGTACCACATGATGGAGAGTGTGACTATTAATTGCAGTGTGTACCACATGATGGAGAGTGTGACTATTAATTGCAGTGTGTACCACATGATGGAGAGTTTGACTATTAATTGCAGTGTGTACCACATGATGGAGAGTGTGACTATTAATTGCAGTGTGTACCACATGATGGAGAGTTTGACTATTAATTGCAGTGTGTACCACATGATGGAGAGTGTGACTATTAATTGCAGTGTGTACCACATGATGGAGAGTGTGACTATTAATTGCAGTGTGTACCACATGATGGAGAGTGTGACTATTAATTGCAGTGTGTACCACATGATGGAGAGTGTGACTATTAATTGCAGTGTGTACCACATGATGGAGAGTTTGACTATTTGATGTCTTTGTCAGTCCTCTGCTCACCACATCATAATGTGAGGCTGGCAACTATTCAAATATTTATTATTTATGTTTAATAGGAGATTTAATCGGTCACATTCTTTGTCAAGTGGTGTTTATCTCAGTGAGTTTGTGCATACAGTAATTATGTCTTTAAATATGCTAATTATAAACAGTAAGAGCTGCTTTAAGGGGGAAACATGTCATGCATCAGCATCCTGCTGGCATAGCAACAGGAAGTAGCACAACATGTTCATGCATCAGCATCCTGCTGGCATAGCAACAGGAAGTAGCACAACATGTTCATGCATCAGCATCCTGCTGGCATAGCAACAGGAAGTAGCACAACATGTTCATGCATCAGCATCCTGCTGGCATAGCAACAGGAAGTAGCACAACATGTTCATGCATCAGCATCCTGCTGGCATAGCAACAGGAAGTAGCACAACATGTTCATGCATCAGCATCCTGCTGGCATAGCAACAGGAAGTAGCACAACATGTTCATGCATCAGCATCCTGCTGGCATAGCAACAGGAAGTAGCACAACATGTTCATGCATCAGCATCCTGCTGGCATAGCAACAGGAAGTAGCACAACATGTTCATGCATCAGCATCCTGCTGGCATAGCAACAGGAAGTAGCACAACATGTTCATGCATCAGCATCCTGCTGGCATAGCAACAGGAAGTAGCACAACATGTTGTGTGTAACAACTAAAAGACACATCACATTATGTATTTGAGTAAAAAGTAATGTGATGACCTGCAGCTTCTTTGTAACAAACATTTAATATTGGCCTATTATTATTTGTAAACAAGTTGACAAAGTCATTGACTGACTGTGTGTGTGTGTGTGTGTGTGTGTGTGTGTGTGTGTGTGTGTGTGTGTGTGTGTGTCCAAACTATTGATTGTCATCTTGCTGCCAGTCAAAGAGTTGCTTAGTGTCCATAAAGTCTGCTGCTTTGTCATTATCATCACTTAGTGTCCATAAAGTCTGCTGCTTTGTCATTATCATCACTAAGTGTCCATAAAGTCTGCTGCTTTGTCATTATCATCACTTAGTGTCCATAAAGTCTGCTGCTTTGTCATTATCATCACTTAGTGTCCATAAAGTCTGCTGCTTTGTCATTATCATCACTAAGTGTCCATAAAGTCTGCTGCTTTGTCATTATCATCACTTAGTGTCCATAAAGTCTGCTGCTTTGTCATTATCATCACTAAGTGTCCATAAAGTCTGCTGCTTTGTCATTATCATCACTAAGTGTCCATAAAGTCTGCTGCTTTGTCATTATCATCACTAAGTGTCCATAAAGTCTGCTGCTTTGTCATTATCCTCACTTAGTGTCCATAAAGTCTGCTGCTTTGTCATTATCATCACTAAGTGTCCATAAAGTCTGCTGCTTTGTCATTATCATCACTAAGTGTCCATAAAGTCTGCTGCTTTGTCATTATCATCACTAAGTGTCCATAAAGTCTGCTGCTTTGTCATTATCATCACTTAGTGTCCATAAAGTCTGCTGCTTTGTCATTATCATCACTAAGTGTCCATAAAGTCTGCTGCTTTGTCATTATCATCACTTAGTGTCCATAAAGTCTGCTGCTTTGTCATTAGCATCACTAAGTGTCCATAAAGTCTGCTGCTTTGTCATTATCATCACTTAGTGTCCATAAAGTCTGCTGCTTTGTCATTATCATCACTAAGTGTCCATAAAGTCTGCTGCTTTGTCATTATCATCACTAAGTGTCCATAAAGTCTGCTGCTTTGTCATTATCCTCACTTAGTGTCCATAAAGTCTGCTGCTTTGTCATTATCATCACTTAGTGTCCATAAAGTCTGCTGCTTTGTCATTATCCTCACTAAGTGTCCATAAAGTCTGCTGCTTTGTCATTATCATCACTAAGTGTCCATAAAGTCTGCTGCTTTGTCATTATCATCACTAAGTGTCCATAAAGTCTGCTGCTTTGTCATTATCCTCACTTAGTGTCCATAAAGTCTGCTGCTTTGTCATTATCCTCACTAAGTGTCCATAAAGTCTGCTGCTTTGTCATTATCATCACTAAGTGTCCATAAAGTCTGCTGCTTTGTCATTATCCTCACTTAGTGTCCATAAAGTCTGCTGCTTTGTCATTATCCTCACTTAGTGTCCATAAAGTCTGCTGCTTTGTCATTATCCTCACCTTTCTTGCTTCACTAGCTTCTAGCCAGCAGACTAAAGATGTTGTGTTGACATTCTTATGATGCTTAACATTATTGAATTTCCTATGGATTTAGCTTTTTTTAATGTTGTTATTTATGCGTGGTGTTGTGTTGCCTTCTCCATTTCATGGGATTGTTTGACTTTGCCTTCTCTGCCCTTCATCACTTTCTGTTTGTCACTTTAAAGCTGCTGTGTTTCATAAATAAGTGGTGTAGGCTTGTACAGTCTAGCGGTACTAGTATAGTATTGCGGTACTAATCAATCCTAAACGGTACTATACTCTGTTTGAAATGTACCGCTTCCCCATTTATTTTTTTACAGACATGTCGTCATCACGTGGTGACATTGCTGCTTTTACCAGCAGAGGAGCATGTTGGGCAGCGCACACACACAGAGTACTTACAAGCAGACACAGTGTGTAGACAGAAAAGGGAGAATGGACGCATTTTGGTGTAAAAAGTCAAGATAAAGGTGAAGTTATAACACTGAAACACCCTCAGGAAGAGCTGCTTTAACACATGGCTAGCTAGTTAGCGGCTAACGTCCATCTGCAGTTTTTTAGCTACTTCTAAATCACTAATCCTGGTCTCCATGGCGACAAATAAAGTAATTTTCTTACAAGTATCATTATCACTGCAGGACGAGGAATAGCTAAACATGCTTCACTACACAGCGTAGGAGGATACAATAGCTCACCACCGTCACAATGTAAACAAACGCCATGGGTGGATCTACACCTGACATCCACTGTAATGATACCAAGTACAGGAGTGTATCTATTTGATACTACTATGATTACATCGATATTTTTCAGCATCACAAAATATATACATATATATTTTTAAATTCATATAATGTTTATAAAGTCAGTAAATATGTCCCTGGACACATGAGGACTTTGAATATGACCAATGTATGATCCTGTAACTACTTGGTATCACATCCATACCTAAATGTGTGGTATCATCCAAAACTAATGTCAAGTATCAAAGAAGAGAAGAATGAGTGATTATTACATTTGAACAGAAGTGTAGATAGAACATGTTCAAACAGAAAATAAGCAGATATTAACAGTAAATGAACAAGTAGAATAAGAATCAATTTTTACAGTTTGTCCTTTATAATGTGTACAAAATAATAGGTGTATAAATGACACAATATGTTACTGCAGACTAATTAGGAGTCTTTGTTTGTTTACTTACTACTAAAAGACAAGTTGTCTATTTTATTGAAGGACTAAATGACAATAATAAACATATGTTTCATGTACACTAACATTTGTTGTGCAAATAAAGACAATAATCACATTTTTTGTGGTCGCCTTTATTTAGGAAAGTATCAAAATACATTTTGGTGGCGGTACCAAAATATTGGTATCGATACAACCTGAGTTACTACTGAGTTACTATTGAGTTACTACTGAGTTAATACTGAGTTACCACCGAGTTACCACTGAGTTACCCCTGAGTTACTACTGAGTTACTACTGAGTTAATACTGAGTTACCACCGAGTTACTACTGAGTTAGCACTGAGTTACTACTGAGTTACTATTGAGTTACTACTGAGTTACTACTGAGTTACCACTGAGTTACTACTGAGTTACTACTGAGTTAATACTGAGTTACCACCGAGTTACCACTGAGTTACTACTGAGTTACTATTGAGTTACTACTGAGTTAATACTGAGTTACCACCGAGTTACCACTGAGTTAATACTGAGTTACTATTGAGTTACTACTGAGTTAATACTGAGTTACCCCTGAGTTACCACTGAGTTACTACTGAGTTACTACTGAGTTAATACTGAGTTACCACTGAGTTACAACCAAGTTACTATTGAGTTACTACTGAGTTAATACTGAGTTACCACCAAGTTACCACTGAGTTAATACTGAGTTACTATTGAGTTACTACTGAATTAATACTGAGTTACCCCTGAGTTACCACTGAGTTACTATTGAGCTACTACTGAGTTAATACTGAGTTACCCCTGAGTTACCCCTGAGTTACCACTGAGTTACTACTGAGTTACTACTGAGTTACTACTGAGTTAATACTGAGTTACCACTGCGTTACTACTGAGTTACTAATGAGTTACTACTGAGTTACTACTGAGTTACCACTGAGTTAATACTGAGTTAATACTGAGTTACCACTGAGTTACCACTGAGTTACCACTGAGTTACTACTGAGTTACTACTGAGTTACCACTGAGTTACTACTGAGTTACCACTGAGTTACTACTGAGTTACCACTGAGTTACCACTGAGTTACCACTGAGTTACTACTGAGTTACTATTGAGTTACCACTGAGTTGCCACTGAGTTACTACTGAGTTACTACTGAGTTAATACTGAGTTACCACTGAGTTACAACCAAGTTACTATTGAGTTACTACTGAGTTAATACTGAGTTACCACCAAGTTACCACTGAGTTAATACTGAGTTACTATTGAGTTACTACTGAATTAATACTGAGTTACCCCTGAGTTACCACTGAGTTACTATTGAGTTACTACTGAGTTAATACTGAGTTACCCCTGAGTTACCCCTGAGTTACCACTGAGTTACTACTGAGTTACTACTGAGTTACTACTGAGTTAATACTGAGTTACCACTGAGTTACTACTGAGTTACTAATGAGTTACTACTGAGTTAATACTGAGTTACCACTGAGTTAATACTGAGTTAATACTGAGTTACCACTGAGTTACCACTGAGTTACCACTGAGTTACCACTGAGTTACTACTGAGTTACCACTGAGTTACTACTGAGTTACCACTGAGTTACTACTGAGTTACCACTGAGTTACCACTGAGTTACCACTGAGTTACTACTGAGTTACTATTGAGTTACTACTGAGTTAATACTGAGTTACCACTGAGTTGCCACTGAGTTACTACTGAGATACTACTGAGATACTACTGAGTTACTACTGAGTTACCACTGAGTTACCACTGAGTTACTACTGAGTTACCACTGAGTTACCACTGAGTTACCACTGAGTTACCACTGAGTTACTACTGAGTTACCACTGAGTTGCCACTGAGTTGCTACTGAGTTACTACTGAGTTACTACTGAGTTACCACTGAGTTACCACTGAGTTACTACTGAGTTACCACTGAGTTACTACTATGACGGTAATCTACAGAAATAGCCGTAGATATTGGGAGCAGAATATTCAAAATGTTTTTTGTGGTGTTTAGACGGTATGTTTGTGTACTTTGCGGATTGTGAATAGAATTGGATGTGATTTAATGGCTGCAATGGAAGGCAAATAAGTTTATGAAGTCAACTCTGCTGATACTTGAATGGAGCAAACGGAACAAAGCAGATCTCCTCAGAGTGGGTGTGGGTGTGTGCGTGGTGCCACACCAGCCTCAGAGTGGGTGTGGGTGTGTGTGTGGTGCCACACCAGCCTCAGAGTGGGTGTGGGTGTGTGCGTGGTGCCACACCAGCCTCAGAGTGGGTGTGGGTGTGTGCGTGGTGCCACACCAGCCTCAGAGTGGGTGTGGGTGTGTGCGTGGTGCCACACCAGCCTCAGAGTGGGTGTGGGTGTGTGTCTGGTGCCACACTAGCCTCAGAGTGGGTGTGGGTGTGTGCGTGGTGCCACACTAGCCTCAGAGTGGGTGTGGGTGTGTGCGTGGTGCCACACTAGCCTCAGAGTGGGTGTGGGTGTGTGCGTGGTGCCACACCAGCCTCAGAGTGGGTGTGGGTGTGTGCGTGGTGCCACACCAGCCTCAGAGTGGGTGTGGGTGTGTGCGTGGTGCCACACTAGCCTCAGAGTGGGTGTGGGTGTGTGCGTGGTGCCACACTAGCCTCAGAGTGGGTGTGGGTGTGTGCGTGGTGCCACACCAGCCTCAGAGTGGGTGTGGGTGTGTGCGTGGTGCCACACCAGCCTCAGAGTGGGTGTGGGTGTGTGCGTGGTGCCACACTAGCCTCAGAGTGGGTGTGGGTGTGTGCGTGGTGCCACACTAGCCTCAGAGTGGGTGTGGGTGTGTGCGTGGTGCCACACTAGCCTCAGAGTGGGTGTGGGTGTGTGCGTGGTGCCACACCAGCCTCAGAGTGGGTGTGGGTGTGTGCGTGGTGCCACACTAGCCTCAGAGTGGGTGTGGGTGTGTGCGTGGTGCCACACTAGCCTCAGAGTGGGTGTGGGTGTGTGCGTGGTGCCACACCAGCCTCAGAGTGGGTGTGGGTGTGTGCGTGGTGCCATGTGAAGGACCAGTGGCGCCTCCAGCCATGTCCACTTGTCTTTAATGGCTGCTGTCTTGTTGATGTGATGAATAATGACCAGACGCTTCAGTCCCATCAAGCGTGAGTGGTGAGGTCACAGCTTTGACCTCCACGCTGCCCACAAGTGTGGATTCTTTCAAGTGATGGAGAAGCTAAATTCCTCTCAACATTATCAACCACGATTTGCCTTTTCGTACATGTTTCATATTAAAGCATCGGGATTAGGATACATTAAATTGTGGAAGTGATGAATGTGCTGCTGATGCACCATGCAGGTGTACCACTACTCAAGGTCATTAGTGTCACCATCAATGATGCACCATGCAGGTGTACCACTACTCAAGGTCATTAGTGTCACCATCAATGATGCACCATGCAGGTGTACCACTACTCAAGGTCATTAGTGTCACCATCAATGATGCACCATGCAGGTGTACCACTACTCAAGGTCATTAGTGTCACCATCAATGATGCACCATGCAGGTGTACCACTACTCAAGGTCATTAGTGTCACCATCAATGATGCACCATGCAGGTGTACCAATACTCAAGGTCATTAGTGTCACCATCAATGATGCACCATGCAGGTGTACCACTACTCAAGGTCATTAGTGTCACCATCAATGATGCACCATGCAGGTGTACCACTACTCAAGGTCATTAGTGTCACCATCAATGATGCACCATGCAGGTGTACCAATACTCAAGGTCATTAGTGTCACCATCAATGATGCACCATGCAGGTGTACCACTACTTAAGGTCATTAGTGTCACCATCAATGATGCACCATGCAGGTGTACCACTACTCAAGGTCATTAGTGTCACCATCAATGATGCACCATGCAGGTGTACCACTACTCAAGGTCATTAGTGTCACCATCAATGATGCACCATGCAGGTGTACCACTACTCAAGGTCATTAGTGTCACCATCAATGATGCACCATGCAGGTGTACCACTACTCAAGGTCATTAGTGTCACCATCAATGATGCACCATGCAGGTGTACCACTACTCAAGGTCATTAGTGTCACCATCAATGATGCACCATGCAGGTGTACCAATACTCAAGGTCATTAGTGTCACCATCAATGATGCACCATGCAGGTGTACCACTACTCAAGGTCATTAGTGTCACCATCAATGATGCACCATGCAGGTGTACCACTACTCAAGGTCATTAGTGTCACCATCAATGATGCACCATGCAGGTGTACCAATACTCAAGGTCATTAGTGTCACCATCAATTAGCACATGACACTAATTGCCTTTTGCCAAGTTTCACACTTTTCTTTGTAGAAATGTCCCAACTTTTAAGAGCTACAGTACTTACTTACTTTTAGTCATTGATTTGACGTTATTATCTGGATTTTAGCATGAATAATTCATTGTCTCTATTCTGGTTTTAAAATGTTAAAATTGAGAAAATAGGTATTCAAATAAAGTATTGTGGTTTTTCTGCACATAGAACATCTTGCTGGATGATGCTTGTTGTCAGAACCTTTTTATACCTTAAAGCCCGGAACTTTTCTGTTTATACAAATTTATACTTGCTGCATGGACAGATAAGTTCACTAGTTTTTAGTACTTTTTTACTCAAATGTAATATTTTTATCTTCTATTTTGTGAGCTCTTTTTTCAGCGTATAAGCCGCTACCTTTTTTGCATTTGTTGAACTCTGCCATTTATACAACGTGGTGGCGAGTTTATGGATTTTTCCAGATTAACGAGCGTCACATGTCACCGACCAATTTAGTCTCGTCACATCCGACCAATGGGCAGCACGGTGGCAGAGGGGTTAGTGCGTCTGCCTCACAATACGAAGGTCCTGGGTTCGATCCTGCGCTCGGGATCTTTCTGTGTGGAGTTTGCATGTTCTCCCCGTCACTGCGTGGGTTCCCTCCAGGTACTCCGGCTTCCTCCCACTTCCAAAGACATGCACCTGGGGATAGGCCCCTCCCACCTCCAAAGACATGCACCTGGGGATAGGCCCCTCCCACCTCCAAAGACATGCACCTGGGGATAGGCCCCTCCCACCTCCAAAGACATGCACCTGGGGATAGGCCCCTCCCACCTCCAAAGACATGCACCTGGGGATAGGCCCCTCCCACCTCCAAAGACATGCACCTGGGGATAGGCCCCTCCCACCTCCAAAGACATGCACCTGGGGATAGGTTAATTGGCAACACTAAATTGGCCCTAGTGTGTGAATGTGAGTGTGAATGTTGTCTGTCTATCTGTGTTGGCCCTGCGATGAGGTGGCGACTTGTCCAGGGTGTACCCCGCCTTCCGCCCGATTGTAGCTGAGATAGGCTCCAGCACCCCCCGCGACCCCATAAGGGATAAGCGGTAGAAAATGGATGGATGGATGGATGGACATCTGACCAATGAAACTGCCAAATGTGTCACGGTGGACCAGTGAAATTGTGCACACTAAATCAAATGCACTCACAAAATCATTCAGTGGGCCATTTTGAGCGTTATGCCCTCACCCTCATCATGGTAGAGACATGTACACGACGCGGCCCCAAAGCCGAAGACGATTGACCCGGCCATCGAAAAAGAAAACCGATGCCACACGGAACGGAAATCTGCCACCGCTTACAGGCCCTGAAAAGCCGGACTGCGGCTTATAGACGGACACGTGCGGCCAATATATGTAGAAAATATAGACGGACACGTGTGGCCAATATATGTAGAAAATATAGACGGACACGTGCGGCCAATATATGTAGAAAATATAGACGGACACGTGCGGCCAATATATGTAGAAAATATAGACGGACACGTGCGGCCAATATATGTAGAAAATATAGACGGACACGTGCGGCCAATATATGTAGAAAATATAGACGGACACGTGTGGCCAATATATGTAGAAAATATAGATGGACACGTGTGGCCAATATATGTAGAAAATGTAGACGGACACGTGCGGCCAATATATGTAGAAAATATAGACGGACACGTGTGGCCAATATATGTAGAAAATATAGATGGACACGTGCGGCCAATATATGTAGAAAATATAGACGGACACGTGCGGCCAATATATGTAGAAAATATAGACGGACACGTGTGGCCAATATATGTAGAAAATATAGACGGACACGTGTGGCCAATATATGTAGAAAATATAGACGGACACGTGCGGCCAATATATGTAGAAAATATAGATGGACACGTGCGGCCAATATATGTAGAAAATATAGACGGACACGTGCGGCCAATATATGTAGAAAATATAGACGGACACGTGCGGCCAATATATGTAGAAAATATAGACGGACACGTGTGGCCAATATATGTAGAAAATATAGACGGACACGTGTGGCCAATATATGTAGAAAATATAGACGGACACGTGCGGCCAATATATGTAGAAAATATAGACGGACACGTGCGGCCAATATATGTAGAAAATATAGACGGACACGTGTGGCCAATATATGTAGAAAATATAGACGGACACGTGTGGCCAATATATGTAGAAAATATAGACGGACACGTGCGGCCAATATATGTAGAAAATATAGACGGACACGTGCGGCCAATATATGTAGAAAATATAGACGGACACGTGTGGCCAATATATGTAGAAAATATAGACGGACACGTGTGGCCAATATATGTAGAAAATATAGACGGACACGTGCGGCCAATATATGTAGAAAATATAGACGGACACGTGCGGCCAATATATGTAGAAAATAACATCAGTACGCAGTTTTGCGTGTTGCCTAACTTGGACTCTGCTCGTTTTACCAGCAATGTGTGTCTGGGGGAAAAAAAAAGTACCAGTATTTTTCAGAAGCAGTATAGTACCGTTTTTAATTCATTAGTTCCGCGGTACTTTGTTAGTACCGGTATACCGTGCGACTCTAGTATGATCATGTATTACATTTTGGAAGCCACCCTTAGGCGAGCCAAATGAAACAACTTGGAGGGCCACATTTGTCCCGTGGGCCACACTTTGGGCACTTCTGATCTAGACAAGCAACAAGGTTTCCGTAGCGGAAAGATCATTCCGGTTGCCAGAGGAGCAGTGAGGGACGCATCCTGCCCCAGCCAACTTGTCAAAGCCGTGTCCAATTCCTGGCACGCCCCAGCAGGGACTTGTGAACGCCAGCCTCGTGTAAGACCACAGCTTTCACTTTGGTGGCGGCGTGTCACCAATCTTAGAACATCCTGCCAGCAGACTTCCTGTACGAGGAGGCCCTCAGCTACTCAGCCCGCCTCTCTGCCATGGAAAGAGTCGGAGGGTTCGCAGGGTTTTTCCTGGCTCAAATTGAGGCAGTGGTGGTGCAAACCTGACCACGCGCCACAATTTTGAATGCAAATTATTATTTTTTTTCAATTTACAGTGATATGCTGCATACAATTTATTGTTGTTTTTATTCATTTGATGGGTAGTTTGCTGTAAAATCATAAGTCAAGCAGATATTTAAGCATTTATTTTTATTTAGACAAAAAATACTGTAATATTTGTTGCAATAATGGATTGGGACGGCGTGGCGAAGTTGGTAGAGTGGCCGTGCCAGCAATCTGAGGGTTGCTGGTTCAATCCCCACCTTCTACCATCCTAGTCACGTCCATTGTGTCCTTGAGCAAGACACTTCACCCTTGCTCCTGATGGGCCTGGTTAGCGCCGTGCATGGCAGCTCCCGCCATCAGTGTGTGAATGTGTGTGTGTGAATGTGTGTGTGTGAATGGGTGAATGTGGAAATAGTGTCAAAGCGCTTTGAGTTCCTTAGAAAGGTAGAAAAGTGCTATACAAGTACAACCCATTTACCATTTACCAATGGATACTATTAAAGTTTAAAAGGTATGCAATTTCAAGCAGTACATATATTTTTCTTTTTAAAATGAAAAAAGGTGTGGCGGGCCAGTTAAATGGTGTGGCGGGACAGATAAAATGATGTGGCGGGCCAGTTAAATGGTGTGGCGGGCCAGATAAAATGATGTGGCGGGCCAGTTAAATGGTGTGGCAGGACAGATAAAATGATGTGGCGGGCCAGTTAAATGGTGTGGCGGGCCAGATAAAATGATGTGGCGGGCCAGTTAAATGGTGTGACGGGCCAGATAAAATGATGTGGCGGGCCAGTTAAATGGTGTGGCGGGCCAGATAAAATGGTGTGGCGGGCCAGTTAAATGGTGTGGCGGGCCAGATAAAATGATGTGGCGGGCCAGATAAAATGATGTGGCGGGCCAGATCTGCCTTGAGTTTGACACCTGTGGCCAAAGCGCTTGCATAAGAGAATGGTGTCTCCTAGCTTGTGTGGTGGGGCCACTTTTACACTCATAGATGATTTTGAAGCGGCCTTGAAGCGCTCTGTGGACTAACATGATGTCACCACCACGAATGATTACTTTTGAACTGCCTGTTACGTTCATTTCTCTGCTCTGTTTCACCGGACTCTTTAACTTTCCTCCTCGCCACATGGCTTTTGAAAGTGCTGGCTGGTTTTTGCCTGCCATATCTGCAACGCTAAAAAACCTAAACGTTACTCTGACACGGAGGAAACTTGTTCTTAAGTAAACATGACATGCTTGTAATGCTTTCTTTTAGTTGACCTTGTACCAGTCAATCTGTACCGTCATGAAACTACCTGATCCTATGCAAACTTCTAATCAATCAATCAATCCATCTATTATAATGAGTCCGAAAAGGTTGGAAAGGAAGCCAACACTACTAGCTGTGTTCACTTACCAGAGACAAAATGTTCACAGCACAGTCTGGAGTGTTCTGTAGGAGTCCAGTGATCCTGCGTATCATGCTCCGTGTGGCACAAATCCACTTCCTACGTTATGCACCAAGTAGCGGGAAAAGACATGATTCCAACAGTTTCTTCTTCGGTAGTTGCTTCAGGTCTTTCTGGTGCACTGCTGTCCATATAGCGCCTCTGTAGTGGCGTACAATGGCGTGCAATTTAAATACGTAGCTGCCGCAGAGGGACATCAATGGCTCCATCAACACAGCCGGAGCTTTCCGCCGTGTTGAGCGATATCAATCGCTCCGGCTGGGGGCGGCACACAATTAGCCGCCACGCAACTTTGAAGGCAGGAAAAAGCCTGGATTCAATGTCCGACAATCCACTGCGAGGTTGATAGTTGAATCGGATTCCTCGGTATGGAATCAACTATTCTAAGACACCCTTGAAGCTACACCTCAAACAATAAACAACACAAAAGAACAGTTATTTGTTATTCTCTACAAAGTCTCAGAACAGATGTTGCCGTTAGGTAAGCTGTACCTTTATGTCGACTGAGGCCTGTTTTCAACCCACGCAACATACCACTTTTCAGCTGGCCTTGGATTTTAGACAGTAATTTGCAGGCCCACACCACACGCTGGCAGAATCCCACCCTAAGAGTCCTAATGAGCTGCAGCTCTGCTGGCCATGCTGTGCTTCTCTGCTAGACAAATGTCTACAACAGCCAGCCTATCCCCACTCCAGCTCACAAAATACTTCCTGTTCTTTCCTTTCTTTGTTTTTGCTGAGCCGTCGGGACATATAGTAAGTATGGTGTGCAAATAGCACTGACCTTTTCCTCAACTTCATCAAATCCGACTAGCGAGGTGAGACCAGCTTCCTGAATTCTCCACTTGCCTCAGAGGCCACCATCCAGAGGAACCATGATAACCTTCTTTTCTTATGGCTTATCATTATCTCATGTACACTGCATCTTATGGCTTATCATTATCTCATCTACAGTGCATCTTATGGCTTATCATTATCTCATGTACTGTGCATCTTATGGCTTATCATTATTATTAACACATCAACAGTGTACAAAACAGGTTATTTTCTGGCGCATTTAAAAATCGATAAACCCGCATCAGCAATTAAAACATATCTTATGTGGTACTGTCAAAATTACTATTGCAAATAACATATTAAACGTGAAAAAAATAAAATATTTGAACTCACAATTTGTAGCACCCATTGGACGCCGTATAAGCCAGTGGTACCCTCGTAGTCGCTTGATTAGCCAGTGGTACCCTCGTAATCGCTTGATTAGCCAGTGGTACCCTCGTAGTCGCTTGATTAGCCAGTGGTACCCTCGTAGTCGCTTGATTAGCCAGTGGTACCCTCGTAGTCGCTCGATTAGCCAGTGGTACCCTCGTAGTCGCTTGAATAGCCAGTGGTACCCTCGTAGTCGCTTGAATAGCCAGTGGTACCCTCATAGTCGCTTGATTAGCCAGTGGTACCCTCGTAATCACTTGATTAGCCAGTGGTACCCTCGTAGTCGCTTGAATAGCCAGTGGTACCCTCGTAGTCGCTTGATTAGCCAGTGGTACCCTCGTAGTCGCTTGAATAGCCAGTGGTACCCTCGTAGTCGCTTGAATAGCCAGTGGTACCCTCGTAGTCGCTTGATTAGCCAGTGGTACCCTCGTAGTCGCTTGAATAGCCAGTGGTACCCTCGTAGTCGCTTGAATAGCCAGTGGTACCCTCGTAATCGCTTGATTAGCCAGTGGTACCCTCGTAGTCGCTTGAATAGCCAGTGGTACCCTCGTAGTCGCTTGATTAGCCAGTGGTACCCTCGTAGTCGCTTGATTAGCCAGTGGTACTCTCGTAGTCACTTGATTAGCCAGTGGTACCCTCGTAGTCGCTTGATTAGCCAGTGGTACTCTCGTAGTCGCTTGATTAGCCAGTGGTACCCTCGTAGTCGCTTGATTAGCCAGTGGTACCCTCGTAGTCGCTTGATTAGCCAGTGGTACTCTCGTAGTCGCTTGATTAGCCAGTGGTACCCTCGTAGTCGCTTGATTAGCCAGTGGTACCCTCGTAGTCGCTTGATTAGCCAGTGGTACCCTCGTAATCGCTTGATTAGCCAGTGGTACCCTCGTAGTCGCTTGATTAGCCAGTGGTACCCTCGTAGTCCCTTGATTAGCCAGTGGTACCCTCGTAGTCGCTTGATTAGCCAGTGGTACCCTCGTAGTCCCTTGATTAGCCAGTGGTACCCTCGTAGTCCCTTGATTAGCCAGTGGTACCCTCGTAGTCGCTTGATTAGCCAGTGGTACCCTCGTAGTCGCTTGATTAGCCAGTGGGACCCTCGTAGTCCCTTGATTAGCCAGTGGTACCCTCGTAGTCGCTTGAATAGCCAGTGGTACCCTCGTAGTCGCTTGATTAGCCAGTGGTACCCTCGTAGTCCCTTGATTAGAGTGGAAGTGGCGAGCATTTCCCCATTTCATGGTCTCACAAGATGTAGTTTCTCTTCAAATATCCTTCTTGAAAATGGCCTTGCAAATATATATCAAGGTTTTGTTACCCTTCTTTGTGGGTCAACACTTCTTGCTTCCTGCTAAATTGCAACTTGTGATTGGATACTCACTTTGGAGTGACAAGTGAGTATCCAATCACAGTCTTGTTACCATCATTGATTGATTGATTGAGACATTTATTAGTAGATTGCACAGTACAGTACATATTCCGTACAATTGACCACTAAATGGTAACACCCCAATAAGTGTTTCAACTTGTTTGAGTCGGGGTCCACGTTAATCAATTCATGGTAGACGCTACCTAGATAGGCTACTGACAACAACTTGTGACCTGATTGGCTATGGCAATTATCTATCAACTGTATGTGGGTGTTCACTTACAGTGCACACACATTGTTGATTCTGAAGGCAGATTAGGTACAGCATGGCAACATAAGCTAGCTGAATTCTGATTGGATACAAAGTGTAAGCTAAAAACAGCAGCAGTGGGAGGAGCCTAATATGACATGAAGACAATATGAATACTTTTACATATTTAGGGAAAGTCAATAAAAAAATACTTGTATCTTTAATTACGATGATGATTAGTGGTGATGTTAGTCCAGCAGAGAAGTCCTTGCTGGTCCTGACGACACACCACTGTACTGACCACATGTGCATCTTAATTCATGTGAATATCTTTAAAAAAAGTTCATTTATTTAGTAGGTTCATTCAAAAAGTGAAACTTGTATATTCTATAGATTAATTGTCAATAAACCAACATGCATGTCTTGGTAATGTTGATGATTATAGCCTACATCTAATAAAGAACATATTTAATATCTCACATTTTGTGAACTACTACTTGCTCTAATCAGCAAATGAGCTGCAAAAACTTCCTGAGCTTTTAATCTCTTCGTCTTCATCAAACTCCTGAAATGAAAAATGATTTTACAATATTCTAATGTATTGCGTTGCACCTGTTGATGCCTCTATTGAACGTACATTGCCAGACTTCAACAGCCGCTACTGCGTTTGGGGTTTTAACTTATCTTATAAAACACCCAAGCAAAAACACAAAAGGCTTTAATCCCCAAACAGGACCAAGAGCTTACTGGTCTCAGAAGTGCCGCTGATGCAAAACTCTCCTTGTTCTCTCTTTCTCTAGGGTTTAGTCATAGAACGCATTGGGAGAAAACCTCTTCTCATATTTGGGTTTAGCGCCATGGCCGTGTTCTTCAGCCTGCTCACGCTCTTCCTCAATTTCCAGGTAAGAACCTATTTCCACTGACCTTCTCCAAGTCTTGTCTCAGGATCCTGTACCGTGGTTACGTGATATTTGGAAGGAGCAAATTGGTTTTCCGTCTCATAGAAAAAGCAACTAAAATGAAAATCTCTCAACACATCTGTACTCTGATGATTTGGACTTGAACAAGTGGACACAATATGATGTATATACAAATATGATGTATATACAAATATGATGTATATACAAATATGATGTATATACAAATATGATGTATATACAAATATCATGTATATACAAATATGATGTATATACAAATATGATGTATATACAAATCCAATACCAATGCAATATTGATAGATAGCTTAACCGATCAACAGTATAGTGGAACAAACTTAAAGTGGTTCTTATAAAACATCTCTCAGGTGTGATTGAGTAGACCAGGCCCTATGTGCCAGGGCTTCTTATAAAACATCTCTCAGGTGTGATTGAGTAGACCAGGCCCTATGTGCCAGAGCTTCTTATAAAACATCTCTCAGGTGTGATTGAGTAGACCAGGCCCTATGTGCCAGGGCTTCTTATAAAACATCTCTCAGGTGTGATTGAGTAGACCAGGCCCTATGTGCCAGAGCGTCTTATAAAACATCTCTCAGGTGTGATTGAGTAGACCAGGCCCTATGTGCCAGAGCTTCTTATAAAACATCTCTCAGGTGTGATTGAGTAGACCAGGCCCTATGTGCCAGGGCTTCTTATAAAACATCTCTCAGGTGTGATTGAGTAGACCAGGCCCTATGTGCCAGGGCTTCTTATAAAACATCTCTCAGGTGTGATTGAGTAGACCAGGCCCTATGTGCCAGGGCTTCTTATAAAACATCTCTCAGGTGTGATTGAGTAGACCAGGCCCTATGTGCCAGGGCTTCTTATAAAACATCTCTCAGGTGTGATTGAGTAGACCAGGCCCTATGTGCCAGGGCTTCTTATAAAACATCTCTCAGGTGTGATTGAGTAGACCAGGCCCTATGTGCCAGAGCTTCTTATAAAACATCTCTCAGGTGTGATTGAGTAGACCAGGCCCTATGTGCCAGAGCTTCTTATAAAACATCTCTCAGATGTGATTGAGTAGACCAGGCCCTATGTGCCAGAGCGTCTTATAAAACATCTCTCAGGTGTGATTGAGTAGACCAGGCCCTATGTGCCAGGGCTTCTTATAAAACATCTCTCAGGTGTGATTGAGTAGACCAGGCCCTATGTGCCAGGGCTTCTTATAAAACATCTCTCAGGTGTGATTGAGTAGACCAGGCCCTATGTGCCAGAGCTTCTTATAAAACATCTCTCAGGTGTGATTGAGTAGACCAGGCCCTATGTGCCAGAGCTTCTTATAAAACATCTCTCAGGTGTGATTGAGTAGACCAGGCCCTATGTGCCAGGGCTTCTTATAAAACATCTCTCAGGTGTGATTGAGTAGACCAGGCCCTATGTACCAGGGCTTCTTATAAAACATCTCTCAGGTGTGATTGAGTAGACCAGGCCCTATGTGCCAGGGCTTCTTATAAAACATCTCTCAGATGTGATTGAGTAGACCAGGCCCTATGTGCCAGGGCTTCTTATAAAACATCTCTCAGGTGTGATTGAGTAGACCAGGCCCTATGTGCCAGGGCTTCTTATAAAACATCTCTCAGGTGTGATTGAGTAGACCAGGCCCTATGTGCCAGGGCTTCTTATAAAACATCTCTCAGGTGTGATTGAGTAGACCAGGCCCTATGTGCCAGGGCTTCTTATAAAACATCTCTCAGGTGTGATTGAGTAGACCAGGCCCTATGTGCCAGAGCTTCTTATAAAACATCTCTCAGGTGTGATTGAGTAGACCAGGCCCTATGTGCCAGGGCTTCTTATAAAACATCTCTCAGGTGTGATTGAGTAGACCAGGCCCTATGTGCCAGGGCTTCTTATAAAACATCTCTCAGGTGTGATTGAGTAGACCAGGCCCTATGTGCCAGGGCTTCTTATAAAACATCTCTCAGGTGTGATTGAGTAGACCAGGCCCTATGTGCCAGGGCTTCTTATAAAACATCTCTCAGGTGTGATTGAGTAGACCAGGCCCTATGTGCCAGGGCTTCTTATAAAACATCTCTCAGGTGTGATTTTGTAGTTATGGCACAAAGTTGTTGTAGTTGAATGATGAGTCAGCGCCACACCACTTCTCTTGCAGGACAGTGTGTCATGGATGCCATACCTCAGCTTCGCCTGCATACTGGCTGTTATTGCTTCCTTCTGCTCGGGGCCAGGTAATCCTTTTCTTACCATCCTACTTCTCCTTACTTTCACACATATTATCTGTTATTTATGCCATAATAAGCATCATTCCTTTGTTATTTATGCTATAATAAGCATCATTCCTCTGTTATTTATGCTATAATAAGCATGATTCCTCTGTTATTTAAGCATGACCAGTAGTAATCTACAGCATCTATTAGGGGGGGGGTAAGCGGGGGATTGTGAGGGGGAATGGGGGTGTTGTCAAATTGGGGGAGTGGCCTAAATCCACCACTTGTTCAGCGGGGGATGACGTCACACACAGTGGCTGTTAATTAGTTGTCTATAAGCGGACCATAGGGCGCACTGGACTATAAGGCGCACTGCCGATGAATGGTCTATTTTCACATTTTTGTTCATTTATAAGGCACACCGGATAATAAGGCGTATTAAAGGAGTCATATTATTCAGATTATTTTCCCACTACGGTGTCGTCACGGACTACAAAGGTGGATGTGCACAAATTTTTAAGGACATATGCAGATCCAAAAAACAGATCAGCAGGTACCAGAAGGTAAGAAAAGTTGCTTTTGCATAATATTGCAAAAAAACCCGGCAGATAATATGTCTTACCTTATACACACAGCATAATAATACTCCGATGTTGAAGCACAGTAAAGTGGTGTGGCTTCATAGCTTACCAAAGTCCTACTAAAACATGTTGATAGATTTTTGAGCGCCGTGTGTAATGTTCTATATTTTCAATTGAACATATAAAATGTTGGTGTTGTTCACTTGAGTCCTATTGCAGTCCACACGTATCTCTTATGTGTGACTGCCATCTACTGGTCACACTTATCATTACAGCATGTACCAAATTAAATAGCTTCGAGGTCGGCAAGCAAAACCAGAATTATTGCGTACATTAGACGCACCGGGTTATAAGGCGCACTGTCGAGTTTTGAGACAAAAAAACAATTTTAAGTGTGCCTTATAGCAGTGGTCCCCAACCACCGGGCCGCGTCCCGGTACCAATCAGTCCACGGACCGGTACTGCACAAGAAGTTAAAAAAAAAATAAAAAATTTTTTTTTATTTTTATTTTTATTTTTTTTAAATTAAATCAACATAAAAAACACAATATATACATTATATATCAATATAAATCAATACAGTCTGCAGGGATACAGTCCGTAAGCACACATGATTGTATTTGTTTTTTTTGTACTACCCCTCCACCCCCCCGCCTTTATAAGGTCCCCACTGCCTTATAGCATACTTGCCAACCCTCCCGTTTTTACCGGGAGACTATTCAGGCTATTCAGCGCCTCTCCCGATAACCTCCCGGCAGAAATTTTCTCCCGACAAACTCCCGGTATTCAGCCGGAGCTGGAGGCCACGCCCCCTCCAGCTCAATGCGGACCTGAGTGGGGACAGCCTGTTCTCACGTCCGCTTTCCCACAATATAAACAGCTTGCCTGCCCAATGACGTCATAACATCTAGGGCTTTTAGATAGTAGAGTGCACAACTGCGCACACAACAAGGAGACGAAGCAGAAGAACGAGGAAATTACAGACATGGCGACGCCGTTGACGAGGAAGATGAAGAAATACGCTTGCAAGTTCCAAAACGAATGGAAACAAGAATTTCAGTTCATCCAGGACAGTTCGAAGGGGGAGGGGTATGTTGCCTGTACATTTTGTAGAACAGACTTCTCCATTGAACACGGTGGCCGAAATGATATACTCATTCATGAACGGAGAAGTTAAACAGGACAATGCTGCCATCTACTGGATAGCCTCCGGAACACTGAAATTCAAGTGTTTATTTTATTTATATGTATAATAAAATAAATATATATTTATATAAATATGAAATACTTGAGTTGGTGAATTCCAGCTGTAAATATACTCTCCTCTTAACCACGCCCCCAACCACGCCCCCCCACCTCCCGATATCGGAGGTCTCAAGGTTGGCAAGTATGCCTTATAGTCCGGAAAATATAGTATATGTTATATCCAACCGCCATTTTTTTGTAGTTCTTTAAAGCCATTTGAGTCCATACATCATAATGATTGAGGGCAGAGATCACTATTGTAACTTGCTGTCTTTTAAGCTTCCAACCATTGAAATACTTTCTATAGTTGAAGACTTACTTACTTTACTGTTTGCCCATTTACAGTCTTGTTTTGTTTATTATTTCAATCCTGCCAAAGCAGCATAGCAGTTTTGAACCAGCTTCACTCCTGTAGCCCACTTTTATTTGCCCCTTGGTCCTAGCAACCTATTTTTTTGACCTTTTCATATAGTTTTTGGACAATATCTGGACTAAACACATGACTATTGAGGATATTGGATTGAACCTAATTGTCAATGTATTATTTTTGTTTGTTTACTTGTAAATACACATCGTTACATAACTTGTAAAACATGAATAATAAACTAATACTTCATTTTAAATGTACTCAAACTACATTTTTGTTGGCGATCTCACATGACTATCATTAGTTTCGTGTATTTTGTATTATTTCCTTCCTATTTTGTGTTCCTTTTGGTGTTTTCCTCCACTCGTCTGGTCTGATACTGCTCACCTGTCCCTGGTGGCCAATCAGGATGCTTCTTATTACGGCTCATGCAAAAAATTGCAGTTTTCTTGCAATTTGGTTTTTGGCGGACCTTTTGGAGGGGATTAACACAGAAAAAAGAAGGCAAATAAATATGTCTGAAGGGGACACATTTCCAGTACACCTGCTCCCTGGAGGTCCTTTTTGAGGACAGCTGCAGCAATGAATTGGCTTCTCTCACAGTTTGAGGCTTGCAATTGTCTCCCAGGTCCCCCGGAGGTAGTCCTTTGTTTAGTTGACTCAGTGGTGACATCTGGACTAAACGGTCACATTTGGACGTTTGAGGACAACAGAAGTGTGTTTTCTGGCTGTGGTCCACACAGGAGTCGGTCTAGCTGACAGATGTTGTCTGTGGCATCTTGGATGTTCAAATGTATAAATGTGTGTGCTCCCCCCCGCTGAGCAGAGGCAGGCATGTCAGTAAATTGGAATGTCTTCATTCCTTTTAACCTTGGCACCAGGATCATGTCTAATAAGAGCACTAATACATCCAACTTATCAGATGGGGATTTACCCCCTGTAGGATCTCCTGCCATATGGTAATCTATTTGTGTTGCCACTTTGGCCAAAATGGAGGCTTGACTTCTTTTTGTGCCCGATATGCGACAATGCTGCAGTACTGTATTTCCGGGACTCATCCATGGATCAGGTGATCGTCATGTGTGCACGTCTAATGTATGCAAATGTATTCAAATTATTTTCTGAACTCCCGGGTAGGCCAGACCTCTTTTGCGGGCAAAAATCCTCCCGTTTTTCTTTTATATGCAAATCCGTGTGGAGACTAGGGTTGTACGCTATACCGGTACTTGTAAAGTACTGCGGTACTTAAGAATTAAAAATGGTACTATACTGCTTTTGAAAAATACCAGTACTTTTTATTTTTTATCAACATGATGTGTTCTGCGGTGATAATGCTGGCATATAAGCAGCGGCGCATGCTTGTCGACTAGGGTTGTCCAATATATTAGTACTGGTACCAAAATGTATTTGGATACTTTTTGGTACTTTTCTAAATAAAGGGGCACCACAAAAAATGGCATTATTGGCTTTATTTGAACAAAAAATCTTAGGGTACATGAAACATATGTTTATTATTGTCATTTAGTCCTTAAAGGCCTACCGAAATGACATGTTCTTATTTAAACGAGGATATCAGATCCATTCTATGTGTCATACTTGATCATTTTGCGATATTGCCATATTTTTGCTGAAAGGATTTAGTAGAGAACATCGACGATAAAGTTCGCAACTTTTGGTCACTGATAAAAAAAAGCCTTGCCTGTAGCGGAAGTAGCGTGACGTCACAGGTTGAAAGTAGCGTGACGTCACAGGTTGAAAGGCTCCTCCCATCTGCACATTGTTTACACCAGCAGCAAGAGCGATTCGGACCGAGAAAGCGACGATTACCCCATTAATTTGAGCCAGGATGAAAGATTTGTGGATGAGGAAAGTGAGAGTGAAGGATTAGAGTGCAGTGCAGGACGCATCTTTTTTCGCTCTGACCGTAACTTAGGTACAAGCTGGCTCATTGGATTCCACACTTTCTCCTTTTTCTATTGTGGATCACGGATTTGTATTTGAAACCACCTGGGATACTATATCCTCTTGAAAATGAGAGTCCAGAACGCCAAATGGACATTCACAGTGACTTTTATCTCCACGACAATACATCGACGAAACACTTTAGCTTCGGAGCTAACGTGATAGCATCGTGCTTAACTGCGGATAGAAACAGAAGAAACATGCCCCTGACTGGAAGGATAGACAGAAGATCAACAATACTACTTTTACTTCTACTATCAGGAGACACTGAACCAAACCCTGGACCTGTAACTACACGGTTAATGCTGTCCAGCCTGGCGAAGCCTAGCAATGCTACGGGACCTCGACAGAGCTATGCTAAAAACATTAGCTCTCCACCTACGCCAGCCCTCATCTGCTCATCAACACCCGTGCTCACCTGCGTTCCAGCGATCGACGGCGCGACGGAGGACTTCACCACGATCATCGGTGCGGTCGGTGGCTAGCGTCGGATAGCGCGCCTGCTATCCAACTCAAAGTCCTCCTGGTTGTGTTGCTGCAGCCGGCCGCTAATACACCGATCCCACCTACAACTTTCTTCTTTGCTGTCTCCATTGTTAATTGAACAAATTGCAAAAGATTCACCAACACAGATGTCCAGAATACTGTGGAATTATGAGATGAAAATAGACGACTTTAGCTGGCGACCGTGCTGTTCCAAAATGTCTGCTACAATCCGTGATGTCACGCGCATACGTCATCAAACCGAGACGTTTTCAACCGGAAGTGTGGCGGGAAATGTAAAATGTCACTTTCTAAGTTAACCCGGCCGTATTGGCATGTGTTGCAATGTTAAGATGTCATCATTGATATATAAACTATCAGACTGCGTGGTCGCTAGTAGTGGCTTTCAGTAGGCCTTTAAATAAAATAGTGAACATAGTAGACAACTTGTCTTTTAGTAGTAAGTGTCAGGGTGTGTGGGTGACGAACCCCAAGATGCAGAGACGGCAGGCATTGAACAGGAAAACATGATTTAATTAAACACTATAGCAAAAAAACAAACAAAAGGGTACAAACAAAAGGCGCGCACAAGGCGGAGAACAAACTTGGCTATGAACTAAAATAGCACAAAAGCTAACTGTGGACAAGAAACAAAAACACTTACTGTGACAGGAAGGAACTATGACATGAGCACAGTGGACAAAAGTAGACAGAGCTACAACGACAAGTATTATGACAGGAAGTAGTGACAATAATCCAGCACTGACTGGAGGTCTAAATAGTAGCTGGCTGATTGACACCAGGTGTGGCCAGGTGCCAATCAGCCACAGCTGAGGGGACACAGTACTCAGGGAGACAAACAGGAAACTGAACCAAAATAAGAGCGCTGACAAGAAACAAAGACAGGAAAAACCAAACTGAACTGTCAGTGACAAACCTGAAAGTAAGTAAACAAACATGTGCTTATAGACTATTTATCCATTATTGTGTAATCCACCTGGCTGTGTTACAGGCGGAGCACATAAATCCACCTGGCTGTGTTACAGGCGGAGCACATAAATCCACCTGGCTGTGTTACAGGCGGAGCACATAAATCCACCTGGCTGTGTTACAGGCGGAGCACATAAATCCACCTGGCTGTGTTACAGGCGGAGCACATAAATCCACCTGGCTGTGTTACAGGCGGAGCACATAAATCCACCTGGCTGTGTTACAGGCGGAGCACATAACATAACACCGTGTTTTTCGGACTATAAGACGCACTTAAAATCCTTTCATTTTCTCAAAAATCGACAGTGCCCTTAATGTACAGAATCATTTTGGTCGTGCTTACCGACCTCGAAGCAATTTTATTAGGTGCATGGTGTAATGATAAGTGTGACCAGTAGATGGCAGTCACACATAAGAGATACATGTAGACTGCAATATGACGCTAGTAAACAACACCAACACTTTAAATATTCCATTGAGAATAAATAACTTTACACACAGCACTCAAAACCCCTAAGCAGAAAAGTCATAATACATCATATTGAAGGTGTTTATTACACTTTGCATTCATATTTTGCTGTTTTTTTACATTTTTGTTGTAAAAGATGTCTATGGAGGAGCTGCTCTGAGAAGTAAAAGATGTTCATATGTTGTTAATATTCAGTCTTTTATTGTTCATAGTTAATATTGTAAATCCCACATAAAAGAGGAGCGCTGTTCATATGTTGTTAATATTCAGTGTTTTATTGTTAATATTGTAAATCTCACTTTCTTTATTTCAATGTACCGTATTTTTTGGAGTATAAGTCGCTCCGGAGTATAAGTCGCACCTGCCAAAAATGCATCATAAAGAAGGAAAAAAAACATATATAAGTGGCACTGGAGTATAAGTGGCATTTTTTGTGGAAATGTATTTGATAAAAGCCAACAGCAAGAATAGACATTTGAAAGGCAATTTAAAATGTGTAAAGAATAGTGAACAACAGGCTGAATAAGTGTACGTTATATGAGGCATAAATAACCAACTGCTATGTTAACCTCACATATTATGGTAAGAGTCATTCAAATAACTATAACATATAGAACATGCTATACCTTTACCAAACAATCTGTCACTCCTAATCGCTAAATCCCATGACATCTTATACGTCTAGTCTCTTACGTGAATAATATTATTGGATATTTGACGCTAATGTGTTCATCATTTCACACATAAGTCGCTCCTGAGTATAAGTCGCACTCCCGGCCAAACTATGAAAAAAACTGCCACTTATAGTCGGAAAAATACGGTACATTTTGGGTGTCCCATTCAGTAAAAAACTGTAAAATTCCATTCTGTTTGTTTGAGGTGGTCTGTCATACCTTTTTTACAACTCTATGGGACATTGTGACTTTTGGTATTAGTGTTGGAAAAAAGGGAGCCAAACACACATACTGTACAGCACATATTTACATCTAAATGTGTATATATATTAATAATACACACATACACATTGGCCCCCAGACACATTTTCTCTCTCAATGTGGCCCCCGAGCAGGCCCGGCCCTAACCAATCTGGCGCTCTACGCAAGATTTTAGGTGGTGACCCCCCCCCCCCCCCACCCCCCACATCGACAGTGAAGTGTATATACTCACAAGAAACCGAATAGCTTTGTCTTTGACCTTTTTTTTTACTTAAAGAAAGCAAATCAACAATCAGAATAGTTAACAAGATAAAAATAAATATGGATCAATAAATGAATACAAAAAATAACAAATGAATATATGAAATACAATATTTTTTACATACATAAACACAAAATAAAACGTGTCAACAAGTTGCATAAAATAAATGAAAAATACAATATAAATAAGGCACTGCACAAAACAAGATATCAAACCAGTATGACTTTAACAACTATATTACAAAAAAAGGGGATCCTACAGAGTTCTCTATTTGTGCTTTTTAATATTGCATTAACTAGAATGACTGTACACCAGGGAGTACTGTAATTACCTAACGTTACATTATTATTTTCCATAACAATTTAGCCCCCTCCACAATATTAACCCGACGTTAAAACAGAACTAGCTATTTATTGATTAGCAATTGCCGAATCATGTAACATTAGCTTAATGCTAAAAAGCCAGGTTACTATCACATTCTGTAACAGACAAATAATTTCATGTAGGCTAACGTTACCTCCCTGCTACCTCTGTCTTTTTCTCGTTTCTCCTCTTCTTTTCTCTTTTTTCTCCCCTGGGCACCTGACAGTTTTGGCCGTTTTGACATCTTGTGTTGATTTTTTTGATGTGGTGACGTCCAAAAAGAGTCATGATACGGGAAGGGAGGGGGCGCACCGTGCCGGGGGAGGGGGGGGCGTAATGTTGTAACAAATAATATTTATATTAAATAGGCTTTACTTTGCATTTTAATTAACGTGGGATTATTTTATGTATTTACAAATAACTTTTTTTTTTTTTTTCCCCTCCAACATTTGTGGCACTGGCGTGGCGCCCCCTGGTGGACGGCGCCCTTAGCATTTGCCTATACGGCCTATGCCACGGGCCGGCCCTGCCCCCGAGTCTAGATAATTGCCCAGCTCTGTGCTACATGTACATACAGTATGTGCAAGCAAGATGGGCACAAAATGTAGCATGTTGGCAGATCAGGAAGTGAGGACTCATTATTTCTTGCCATCATGATGTCAGAATGACATGAGCAGCCGTGGAGTGAATAGAAGACAATTCCTGTCAGCTCCATGAAGTTCTGCTGAACTCTCCAGGCATGTTTATCTTAAATGGATACTTGGCTGGAGGGGAAATACATACATTTATGTTTGATGACCCCCCGTGTGGATGTCTGCAAGCATGTCTTTTATACCACCTAATTGGTCTTTGAATGCAGCATTTGATGGCTCCAGAACATGAAGATTGATTTTCATGTGCGATGACAGTCAGAGTATTGGACGTAAACATTCAAGAACATAACTCCTGCACAGCAACTGAAACATTCTGCCAGGTTTCCAGGCATTATTTTTTTTTTACAGTGGCGGGCCGTGAGTTTCCCACCTAGGCGTTTTAGTGATGTGCGACATCAATGATGACCTCTCCAAATAGCATCATTGATGTCACCACATGACCATTGCTGGACAAATACTATACAGGAACACATTTACTGTGCATTGAAGCACATCAACAGCGTACAAAACGGATTATTTTCTGGTGCATTTAAAAATCAATAAAACATATCTCATGTGGTAATGTCAAACTTACAATTGAAAAAAACATTAAAAGTGAAAAAATCAAGAAATCAAATATTTGAACTCACAATTTGTAGCACCTATTGGACGCCGTATAAGCCAGTGGTACCCGAACCCAACGTACATTGTCGGTACAGTTCTGTATTTCCATCGACTGAAGGTCCACAATTCATGGGAGTTGATAGACGGAGAGTTACATATGATTGGAGTTGAACTGGAACAGGAAGCAAATATGTGGCAATGCACTTAAGAATAATGCACAATAGTTGCTCCAGAGCAAAGTCAAATATGTCCTTCTTTATATTCACCATGGGCAAACACCAATTGTTTATATTCACCATGGGCAAACACCCATTGTTTATATTCACCATGGGCAAACACCCATTGTTTATATTCACAATGGGCAAACCCCATTATTTATATTCACCATGGGCAAACACCCGTTGTTTATATTCACCATGGGCAAACCCCATTGTTTATATTCACTATGGGCAAACACCCATTGTTTATATTCACCATGGGCAAACACCCTATTGTTTATATGCACTATGGGCAAACCCCATTGAAAGCGGTCATATTAACCCATGATGTTCTCTACAGGAGGCATCCCCTTCATCCTGACGGGTGAACTGTTTGAGCAAGCCTACAGGCCTGCTGCCTTCATGATCGCAGGAACTATCAACTGGCTGGCCAACTTTGCAGTGGGTCTCTTGTTTCCCTTCATACAGGTGAGTTACTACACCACACATACAGGGGAGTTACTACACCACACATACAGGGGAGTTACTACACCACACATACAGGTGAGTTACTACACCACACATACAGGTGAGTTACTACACCACACATACAGGTGAGTTACTACACCACACATACAGGTGAGTTACTACACCACACATACAGGGGAGTTACTACACCACACATACAGGTGAGTTACTACACCACACATACAGGTGAGTTACTACACCACACATACAGGTGAGTTACTACACCACACATACAGGGGAGTTACTACACCACACATACAGGTGAGTTACTACACCACACATACAGGGGAGTTACTACACCACACATACAGGTGAGTTACTACACCACACATACAGGTGAGTTACTACACCACACATACAGGTGAGTTACTACACCACACATACAGGTGAGTTACTACACCACACATACAGGTGAGTTACTACACCACACATACAGGGGAGTTACTACACCACACATACAGGTGAGTTACTACACCACACATACAGGTGAGTTACTACACCACACATACAGGTGAGTTACTACACCACACATACAGGGGAGTTACTACACCACACATACAGGTGAGTTACTACACCACACATACAGGGGAGTTACTACACCACACATACAGGTGAGTTACTACACCACACATACAGGTGAGTTACTACACCACACATACAGGTGAGTTACTACACCACACATACAGGTGAGTTACTACACCACACATACAGGGGAGTTACTACACCACACATACAGGTGAGTTACTACACCACACATACAGGTGAGTTACTACACCACACATACAGGGGAGTTACTACACCACACATACAGGTGAGTTACTACACCACACATACAGGGGAGTTACTACACCACACATACAGGTGAGTTACTACACCACACATACAGGGGAGTTACTATTCTAGTCACAACATCAAAAGGAGATGTCTTCCTAGGATTAACATCTTACTGCCAGGGAAGGATGACAAGTACATCTATGTCATGGAAACCTGGCTTAAGGCCAGATGCAACTTTGAAATGAGTTTGAAAAACTTCTGTGTAAAAAAAGGCCTGCAATGAGGCCACAGACTGATAGACTGAACATGTTTATACATAAAACTGAACATGTTTACACATAAAACTGAACATGTTTACACATAAAACTGAACATGTTTACACATAAAACTGAACATGTTTACACATCAATCAATCAATCAATCAATGTTTATTTATATAGCCCTAAATCACAAGTGTCTCAAAGGGCTGTACAAGCCACAACGACATCCTCGGTACAGAGCCCACATACGGGCAAGGAAAAACTCACCCCAGTGGGACGTCGGTGAATGACTATGAGAAACCTTGGAGAGGACCGCATATGTGGGTAACCCCCCCCCTCTAGGGGAGACTGAAAGCAACGGATGTCGAGTGGGTCTGACATAACATTGTGAAAGTCCAGTCCACAGTGGATCCAACACATCAGCGGGAGTCCAGTCCACAGCGGGGCCAACAGGAAACCATCCCGAGCGGAGACGGGTCAGCAGCGCAGAGATGTCCCCAACCGATGCACAGGCTAGTGGTCCACCCGGGGTCCCGGCTCTGGACAGCCAGCACTTCATCCATGGCCACCGGACCTATGCAACTCCCCCTCGCAAGGGACAGGGGAGAAGAGGAGAGAAGAAAAGAAACGGCAGATCAACTGGTCTAAAAAAGGGGGGGTCTATTTAAAGGCTAGATTATACAAATGAGTTTTAAGATGGGACTTAAATGCTTCTACTGAGGTAGCATCTCTAACTGTTACCGGGAGGGCATTCCAGAGTACTGGAGCCCGAATAGAAAACGCTCTATAGCCCGCAGACTTTTTTTTGGCTCTGGGAATCACTAATAAGCCGGAGTTCTTTGAACGCAGATTTCTTGTCGGGACATATGGTACAATACAATCGGCGAGATAGGCTGGAGCTAAACCGTGTAATATTTTATACGTAAGTAGTAAAACCTTAAAGTCGCATCTTAAGTGCACAGGAAGCCAGTGCAAGTGAGCCAGTATATGTATATATATATATGTATGTATATATGTATATAAAGGTATATACAGTATAGGCGTAATATGATCAAACTTTCTTGTTTTTGTCAAAAGCCTTGCAGCCGCATTTTGTACCAACTGTAATCTTTTAATGCTAGACATAGGGAGGCCCGAAAATAATACGTTACAGTAATCAAGACGAGACGTAACGAACGCATGAATAATGATCTCAGCGTCGCTAGTGGACAAGATGGAACGAATTTTAGCGATATTACGGAGATGAAAGAAGGCCGTTTTAGTAACACTCTTAATGTGTGACTCAAACGAGAGAGTTGGGTGGACATAAAACTGAACATGTATACACATAAAACTGAACATGTTTACACATAAAACTGAACATGTTTACACATAAAACTGAACATGTTTACACATAAAACTGAACATGTTTACACATCAAACTGAACATGTTTACACATCAAACTGAACATGTTTACACATAAAACTGAACATGTTTACACATAAAACTGAACATGTTTACACATAAATCTGAACATGTTTACACATCAAACTGAACATGTTTACACATCAAACTGAACATGTTTACACATCAAACTGAACATGTTTACACATAAAACTGAACATGTTTACACATCAAACTGAACATGTTTACACATCAAACTGAACATGTTTACACATAATGGCATTTAAGGACATCTTCTTGCATAGCAATGAGGGATATGTGATGACAAGAAAGGAGTTGATCCTCTCTCTCCTGCAACGTGATCAGCGTAATTAAACCTCTATTAACACCAGAATTGATCCTAGAAATGTACCAGCGGCCTTGTTGACGCCAGATGAGATGACTTTATTAGCCTTCTCGATGGAGCAGAACAAACTTGTTTCAAAAGTGTGCAACACCAGCTAAGAAGAGTGAACGTAATTAACAAAGTTCATTGCACAAGTAATTGGCAGTGGGGGGAGGAGAACTGACTATCTTGTATTTGATCTATATCAGGGCTTGAATTGAACCGCGGCATTTTCCGCCACCGCCCTTGTGACTTGCCGTAATGCCCTAAAAAATGGAGCAGCATTGACGGCAAGAACATGCCATGACCGCAACAAACACATTAGGGCCAATCAGCCTATCCCCAGGTGCATGTCTCTGGAGGCGGGAGGAAGCCAGAATACCTGGAGAAACCCGCACAGTCACACGGGGAACATGCTAACTTCACACCGAAAGACCCCGAGCCCGTAAATCGAACCCAGGACCTTCTCACTGTGAGACACGAGTGCTAACCACTGCTCTACCATGCTGCCCTGTCGCTAACACCAGTATCTGCAAAATGCCGGTTTTTCCCAGACATTTGAGCGGTACATGAGGATTGTAAAGGCCTACTGAAATGAGATTTTCTTATTTAAACGGGGATAGCAGATTGATTGATTGATTGATTGATTGAGACTTTTATTAGTAGGTTGCACAGTGAAGTACATATTCCGTACAATTGACCACTAAATGGTAACACCCGAATAAGTTTTTCAACTTGTTTAAGTCGGGGTCCACTTAAATTGATTCATGATACAGATATATACTATCATATATACTATCATCATAATACAGTCATCACACAAGATAATCACATTGAATTATTTACATTATTTACAATCAGGAGTGTGGAGGGGGGGTGGGGTGGGGGGGTGGGGATATGGACATCAAGTAGTGGACATAGAGAGAGAGAGAGAGAGAGAGAGAGAGAGAGAGAGAGAGAGAGATCAGAAGGCATAAGAAAAATAATCTGCATTTGATTGTTTACATTTGATTATTAGCAATCCGGGGAGGGTGTTAGTTTAGGGTTGTAGCTGCCTGGAGGTGAACTTTTATAGCAGTTTTGAAGGAGGATATAGATGCCCTTTCTTTTATACCTGTTGGGAGCGCATTCCACATTGATGTGGCATAGAAAGAGAATGAGTTAAGACCTTTGTTAGTTCGGAATCTGGGTTTAACGTGGTTAGTGGAGCACCCCCTGGTGTTGTGGTTATGGCGGTCATTTACGTTAAGGAAGTAGTTTGACATGTACTTCGGTATCAGGGAGGTGTAGCGGATTTTATAGACTAGGCTCAGTGCAAGTTGTTTAACTCTAAGGTGATCCATTCTATTCATCATGTTGCGATATTGCCATATTTTTGCTGAAAGGATTTAGTAGAGAACATTGAAGATAAAGTTCGCAACTTTTGGTCGCTGATAAAAAAAAGCCTTGCCTGTAGCGGAAGTAGCGTGACGTCAGAGGTTGTGGAGCTCCTCACATCTGCACATTGTTTACAATCATGGCCACCAGCAGCGAGAGCGATTCAGACCGAGAAAGCGACGATTACCCCATTAATTTGAGCCAAGATGAAAGATTTGTGGATGAGGAAAGTGAGAGTGAAGGACTAGAGGGCAGTGGAAGCGATTCAGATAGGGAAGATGCTGTGAGAGGCGGGTGGGACCTGATATTCAGCTGGGAATGACTAAAACAGTAAATAAACACAAGACATATATATACTCTATTAGCCACAACACAACCAGGCTTATATTTAATATGCCACATAACAAACACCTCCCCCCTCCCGTCCATATAACCCACCAATACAAATCAAACACCCGCACAACACACTCAATCCCACAGCCCAAAGTACCATTCACCTCCGCAGAGTTCATACAGCACATATATTTCCCCAAAGTTACGTACATGACATGCACATAGCGGCACACACACGTACGGGCAAGCAATCAAATGTTTGGAAGCCGCAGCTGCGTACTCACGGTAGCGCGTATCCAACTCAAAGTCCTCCTGGTAAGAGTCTCTGTTGTCCCAGTTCTCCACAGGCCAATGGTAAAGCTTGACTGTCATATTTCGGGGATGTAAACAATGAAACACCGGCTACGTGTTTGTGTTGCTGCAGCCGGTCGCTAATACACCGCTTCCCACCTACACCTTTCTTCTTTGCAGTCTCCATTGTTCATTAAACAAATTGCAAAAGATTCACCAACACAGATGTCCAGAATACTGTGGAATTTTGCGATGAAAACAGACGACTTAATAGCTGGCCACAATGCTGTCCCAAAATGTCCGCTACAATCGTGACGTCACGCGCTAACGTCATCATACGAGACGTTTTCAGCAGGATATTTCGCGGGAAATTTAAAATTGCACTTTACTAATCTAACCCGGCCGTATTGGCATGTGTTGCAATGTTAAGATTTCATCATTGATATATAAACTATCAGACTGCGTGGTCGCTAGTAGTGGCTTTCAGTAGGCCTTTAACTAGTATTTGTACAACCTTTCACTGGACAACTCACAAACGGCCTTCCACAACATGTTCCTTCAGTGGAGCTGTTCAATGGACATACATATATAGTTGTTCAATGGACGTACATATATAGTTGTTCAATGGACATACATATATAGTTGTTCAATGGACATACATATATAGTTGTTCAATGGACATACATATATAGTTGTTCAATGGACATACATATATAGTTGTTCAATGGACATACATATATAGTTGTTCAATGGACGTACATATATAGTTGTTCAATGGACGTACATATATAGTTGTTCAATGGACATACATATATAGTTGTTCAATGGACATACATATATAGTTGTTCAATGGACATACATATATAGTTGTTCAATGGACATACATATATAGTTGTTCAATGGACATACATATATAGTTGTTCAATGGACATACATATATAGTTGTTCAATGGACATACATATATAGTTGTTCAATGGACATACATATATAGTTGTTCAATGGACGTACATATATAGTTGTTCAATGGACATACATATATAGTTGTTCAATGGACATACATATATAGTTGTTCAATGGACATACATATATAGTTGTTCAATGGACGTACATATATAGTTGTTCAATGGACATACATATATAGTTGTTCAATGGACATACATATATAGTTGTTCAATGGACGTACATATATAGTTGTTCAATGGACATACATATATAGTTGTTCAATGGACGTACATATATAGTTGTTCAATGGACATACATATATAGTTGTTCAATGGACATACATATATAGTTGTTCAATGGACATACATATATAGTTGTTCAATGGACATACATATATAGTTGTTCAATGGACATACATATATAGTTGTTCAATGGACGTACATATATAGTTGTTCAATGGACGTACATATATAGTTGTTCAATGGACATACATATATAGTTGTTCAATGGACATACATATATAGTTGTTCAATGGACATACATATATAGTTGTTCAATGGACATACATATATAGTTGTTCAATGGACATACATATATAGTTGTTCAATGGACATACATATATAGTTGTTCAATGGACATACATATATAGTTGTTCAATGGACATACATATATAGTTGTTCAATGGACGTACATATATAGTTGTTCAATGGACATACATATATAGTTGTTCAATGGACATACATATATAGTTGTTCAATGGACATACATATATAGTTGTTCAATGGACGTACATATATAGTTGTTCAATGGACATACATATATAGTTGTTCAATGGACATACATATATAGTTGTTCAATGGACGTACATATATAGTTGTTCAATGGACATACATATATAGTTGTTCAATGGACGTACATATATAGTTGTTCAATGGACATACATATATAGTTGTTCAATGGACATACATATATAGTTGTTCAATGGACATACATATATAGTTGTTCAATGGACATACATATATAGTTGTTCAATGGACATACATATATAGTTGTTCAATGGACATACATATATAGTTGTTCAATGGACATACATATATAGTTGTTCAATGGACGTACATATATAGTTGTTCAATGGACATACATATATAGTTGTTCAATGGACGTACATATATAGTTGTTCAATGGACATACATATATAGTTGATCAATGGACATACATATATAGTTGTTCAATGGACATACATATATAGTTGTTCAATGGACATACATATATAGTTGTTGAATGGACATACATATATAGTTGTTCAATGGACATACATATATAGTTGTTCAATGGACATACATATATAGTTGTTCAATGGACATACATATATAGTTGTTCAATGGACATACATATATAGTTGTTCAATGGACATACATATATAGTTGTTCAATGGACATACATATATAGTTGTTCAATGGACATACATATATAGTTGTTCAATGGACATACATATATAGTTGTTCAATGGACGTACATATATAGTTGTTCAATGGACATACATATATAGTTGTTCAATGGACATACATATATAGTTGTTCAATGGACGTACATATATAGTTGTTCAATGGACATACATATATAGTTGTTCAATGGACGTACATATATAGTTGTTCAATGGACATACATATATAGTTGTTCAATGGACATACATATATAGTTGTTCAATGGACATACATATATAGTTGTTCAATGGGCATACATATATAGTTGTTCAATGGACGTACATATATAGTTGTTCAATGGACATACATATATAGTTGTTCAATGGACATACATATATAGTTGTTCAATGGACATACATATATAGTTGTTCAATGGACATACATATATAGTTGTTCAATGGACATACATATATAGTTGTTCAATGGACATACATATATAGTTGTTCAATGGACATACATATATAGTTGTTCAATGGACGTACATATATAGTTGTTCAATGGACGTACATATATAGTTGTTCAATGGACATACATATATAGTTGTTCAATGGACGTACATATATAGTTGTTCAATGGACATACATATATAGTTGTTCAATGGACATACATATATAGTTGTTCAATGGACGTACATATATAGTTGTTCAATGGACATACATATATAGTTGTTCAATGGACATACATATATAGTTGTTCAATGGACGTACATATATAGTTGTTCAATGGACATACATATATAGTTGTTCAATGGACGTACATATATAGTTGTTCAATGGACATACATATATAGTTGTTCAATGGACATACATATATAGTTGTTCAATGGACATACATATATAGTTGTTCAATGGACATACATATATAGTTGTTCAATGGACGTACATATATAGTTGTTCAATGGACATACATATATAGTTGTTCAATGGACGTACATATATAGTTGTTCAATGGACATACATATATAGTTGTTCAATGGACATACATATATAGTTGTTCAATGGACGTACATATATAGTTGTTCAATGGACATACATATATAGTTGTTCAATGGACATACATATATAGTTGTTCAATGGACATACATATATAGTTGTTCAATGGACATACATATATAGTTGTTCAATGGACATACATATATAGTTGTTCAATGGACATACATATATAGTTGTTCAATGGACATACATATATAGTTGTTCAATGGACATACATATATAGTTGTTCAATGGACATACATATATAGTTGTTCAATGGACATACATATATAGTTGTTCAATGGACATACATATATAGTTGTTCAATGGACGTACATATATAGTTGTTCAATGGACATACATATATAGTTGTTCAATGGACGTACATATATAGTTGTTCAATGGACATACATATATAGTTGTTCAATGGACATACATATATAGTTGTTCAATGGACGTACATATATAGTTGTTCAATGGACATACATATATAGTTGTTCAATGGACGTACATATATAGTTGTTCAATGGACATACATATATAGTTGTTCAATGGACATACATATATAGTTGTTCAATGGACATACATATATAGTTGTTCAATGGGCATACATATATAGTTGTTCAATGGACGTACATATATAGTTGTTCAATGGACATACATATATAGTTGTTCAATGGACATACATATATAGTTGTTCAATGGACGTACATATATAGTTGTTCAATGGACATACATATATAGTTGTTCAATGGACGTACATATATAGTTGTTCAATGGACATACATATATAGTTGTTCAATGGACATACATATATAGTTGTTCAATGGACGTACATATATAGTTGTTCAATGGACATACATATATAGTTGTTCAATGGACGTACATATATAGTTGTTCAATGGACATACATATATAGTTGTTCAATGGACATACATATATAGTTGTTCAATGGACATACATATATAGTTGTTCAATGGACATACATATATAGTTGTTCAATGGACGTACATATATAGTTGTTCAATGGACATACATATATAGTTGTTCAATGGACATACATATATAGTTGTTCAATGGACATACATATATAGTTGTTCAATGGACATACATATATAGTTGTTCAATGGACATACATATATAGTTGTTCAATGGACATACATATATAGTTGTTCAATGGACATACATATATAGTTGTTCAATGGACATACATATATAGTTGTTCAATGGACATACATATATAGTTGTTCAATGGACATACATATATAGTTGTTCAATGGACATACATATATAGTTGTTCAATGGACATACATATATAGTTGTTCAATGGACATACATATATAGTTGTTCAATGGACATACATATATAGTTGTTCAATGGACATACATATATAGTTGTTCAATGGACGTACATATATAGTTGTTCAATGGACATACATATATAGTTGTTCAATGGACGTACATATATAGTTGTTCAATGGACATACATATATAGTTGTTCAATGGACATACATATATAGTTGTTCAATGGACATACATATATAGTTGTTCAATGGACATACATATATAGTTGTTCAATGGACGTACATATATAGTTGTTCAATGGACATACATATATAGTTGTTCAATGGACATACATATATAGTTGTTCAATGGACATACATATATAGTTGTTCAATGGACATACATATATAGTTGTTCAATGGACATACATATATAGTTGTTCAATGGACATACATATATAGTTGTTCAATGGACATACATATATAGTTGTTCAATGGACATACATATATAGTTGTTCAATGGACATACATATATAGTTGTTCAATGGACATACATATATAGTTGTTCAATGGACGTACATATATAGTTGTTCAATGGACGTACATATATAGTTGTTCAATGGACATACATATATAGTTGTTCAATGGACGTACATATATAGTTGTTCAATGGACGTACATATATA